>NC_092735.1:6140456-6354684 GCF_047496885.1 Scyliorhinus torazame
AGAAAGAGAGAGAGAAAGAGAGAGAGAAAGAAGAGAGAAAGAGAGAGAGAAAGAAAGAAAGAGAGAGAAAGAAAGAAAGAGAGAGAAAGAAAGAGAGAGAGAAAGAGAGAAAGGGGAGAGAGAAAGAAGGGGAGAGAGAAAGAGAGAGAGAGAGAGAGAGAGAGAGATGAGAGAGAGAGAGAGAGAGAGAGAGAGAGAAAGTGAGAAAGAAAGAGGAGAGAAAGAGAGAGAAAAACAGGGAGAGAGAGAGAAAAAGTGAGAGCGCGCGCGCTGAGCACAGCAAAGGATTGGTTTCAATAACAGGAGCTCCAGGTCAATGTACCCTTATTCCTCCAAAACCCCAGACCGTAAAACTCCCCGTTAAGTGCTCCACTGCCGAGTTGAACAACCGGACCCTGATATTCATCCAAATAAGTAGGAAGATTTATTGCAATTTATTCATACTAATATAAAGATGGCAGAATGAGGATAAATATTCCTGACTGTTCAATTTAAAAGCCGTTAAAATTGTCTTTTGGGGCGAGGAGGCAGGTGGCTACGAAGAGTTAGCTGTGCTCTTTTGAAAGTAACAGTCCCTTTAGGGATAATATATATATATATATTTTTTTTAAACAGTTCACTTCCCCCCCCACCCTCAGACTGCCCGGAGCGGACGATCTCTTACAGGGCTCGGTACTTGGAAATGATGGTCTTGTACCGCGCCACCTCCTTTCGCAGCTCCAGCACCTCCAGCCTCAGGGCAGAGTTTTTCCTTCTCCAGGAAGGCTGCTCGCACCGTGATCTGATTCTCCTTCAGCCTGCGGGCATCTCGAGACCGCTTCGCTGCTACGTTGTTCTTCTTACGCCTTGCCCAGTATCGATCGTCCTCGAGGGAAAAGGCACATACATTAATGTTACAGGCGACGTCACACCAAGGCCGTTATTGTAAATTTTAAAAAAACATTCTCCCTCCCTTAAGAAAAAAGTGCCGACTCCGTCTGGTTACCAGCCTGCATTTCACCCGCTTGTCCGCTCTTGTGCTAAATCCACAAGACTGTGCCAGCATTTACAGTATATCAGTTGTGTTTCTTTCAGAAAGGACACTTAGTTCCTCTTTCCGCTGGGTCAAAAGGGGCATAAAAAGACGCTGATGGAATACCTGTGGTTGCTCAGTTAGGAGGCAAATGCTTTTAATGTGTAACGCCGCAAATAAATATTAAGTGTGGGCAAAAAAAACAAAACGCAAAAGGGCGCCTCTCAGCACATACTGCATAATTTCTAGTGGGGACAGCAGAGTGGTGATCACTGGATAACAAACCGGGAACAAGAACTTTAGCTAATATTTGGGGTGGCATAGAACAGAGTGCAGAAGGAGGCCATTCGGCCCATCGAGTCTGCACCGATCCACTTAATCCCTCACTTCTACCCTATCCCCGTAACTCAATAATCCCTCCTAACCCAACGGTGGCACACTGATGCCTTGTAGCACCAGGGACCCGGGTTCAATTCCGGCCTTGGGTCACTGGCTGTGCGGAGTCTGCACGTTCTCCCCGTGTCTACGTGGGTTTCCTCCGGGTGCTCCGGTTCCCTCCCACTGTCCAAAGATGTGCAGGTTAGGTGGATTGGCTATGCTAAATTGCAACCTTGGGATGTGCCGGTTAGGTTCTGGGGTTACAGGGATCGGGGGAGTGGGCAAGGATAGAGTGCTCATTTGAAGGATTGGTGCAGACTCGTGGGCCGAAT
This sequence comes from Scyliorhinus torazame, assembly GCF_047496885.1. Lineage (NCBI taxonomy): Eukaryota > Metazoa > Chordata > Chondrichthyes > Carcharhiniformes > Scyliorhinidae > Scyliorhinus > Scyliorhinus torazame. The sequence continues at coordinate 6,142,179 of NC_092735.1, forward strand.
AGCCACCTTCTGCACTGTAGGGGTTCTATGATCTTCTTCCTTTAGCAAGCCCAAGGCACAAGGAGAAACACGCATTCCAGGTTAAGCAGCGTTTCACTTGCACCTCTTCCAATTTGGTCTACTGCATTCGCTGCTCCCAATGTGTCTTATCTATATCAGAGATACCAAACGCAGACTGGGTGATGGCTTTGCTGAGCATCTTCGGTCTGTGCGCATTCAGGACCCTGACCTTCCCGTTGCTTGCCATTTTAACACAAGACCCTGCTCCCATGCCCACATGTCTGTCCTTGGCGTGCTGCAATGTTCCAGTGAAGCTCAACGCAAACTGGGAGGAACAACATCTCATCTTCCAGTTAGGCATGCTACAGCCTTCCAGCCTGAACATCAAATTCAACAACGTCAGATGATTAGCTCTACCGCACCTCGACTCCTTTGTTTTCATCCCATTTTCATTTAAACTTTTTTTTAACCATTTATTTCGCTCTTGTCTTTCTTTATTTATGGATAATATGGGGGGGGGGGGGGGGGGAAATCTTATCCACCTTTCCTTACCCTTTCTCCCCTTTGCTCTCCCTTCCCCCACATCCACATCTACAGTTTACCCTCTGATGTTAGTTTCTCTGCAGTTTGCCTTTCCCATCTTTTGTTCTCTCTGGGGACTGCCCCTAGCACTCTGTTCCCTTGATTTCTGTGGACATTAGCACCCAGTTTCCTGGGTTTCTGTGGCTATGACTCATCTTTCATTCTCACTCCACAGTATAAATATTTCCCACTTTCTCTGTCTTTAGCTTTGACAAAGGGTCATCTGGACTCGAAACGTTCGCTCTTTTCTCTCCCTACAGGTGCTGCCAGACCTGCTGAAATTTTCCAGGCTTTTCTTTTTGGGCACGAGGAGAATGGGTAGCTTCTCAACTGCTGAGAAGAAAAAAAATTTGCATTTATATAGCACCATAGGTTATTGTGGCTCGGTGGACAGACACAGCCATCTACCCTCGGAGGGAGCGACAGGCAACAAGATCCCAGAAGCAGTTCCAGGGCGGTTTAGAGCTTTTCATTGCAGCTCATCCCCAACGTCGCAGCCCTGGACGGAGACTAGGGTAAATGTTCACGATTGTTTTCGGGTGAGGGATGCTCGAAGATGTCCAGCTCTCCCACCCTCCCCAATCCAGAGAGATCTCCATAGAATTTACAGAGCAGAAGGAGGCCCTTCGAGTCTGCACCGGTCCTTGGAAAGGGCACCCTACCCAGGCCCACTCATCCACCCTATCCCCATAACCCAATACCCCACCCAACCTTTTTGGACCAAGGGTAATTTACCAAGTCCAATCCACCTAACCTGCACATATTTGGACTGTGGGAGGAAACCGGAGCACCCGGAGGAAACCCACGCACACACGGGGAGAACGTGCAGACTCCGCACAGACAGTGACTCAAGCCGGGAACAGAACCTGGGACCCTGGAGCTGTGAAGCAACTGTGCTAACCACTGTGCTACCGTGCTGCACAATTTAGTGTGGCCAATCCACCTACCCTGCACATCTTTGGGTTGTGGGGGTGAGACATTTGGCATATTGCCTGGTATGGAGGGTATTAGCTACGAGGAGAGATTGAATAAACTGGGATTGTTCTCCCTAGAGAGATGGAGGCTGAGGGGCGATCTGATATGTTTATAAAATTATGAGTATAGGTGGGGTGAACCGTTGGAGGCTTTTTCCCAGGGCGGAAATGACAATTACAAGGGGCACAAGTTGAAGGTGAGGTGGTTGGGGGGGGGGGGGTCCTGGAATGCACTGCCAAGTAAGGTGGTCGAGGCAGATACATTAGCGAGCTTTAAGACTTATCTGGATAGACATATGAACAGATGGTGTATAGAAGGATACAGGTGGTTGGTTGGTCTAGATAGGACACATGATCGGCGCAGGCTTAGAGGGCTGAATGGCCTGTTTTTATGCTGTAATGTTCTTTGAAAGTGAAGAATGTGCAAACTCCACACGGACAATCATCCGGGGCCAAGATCGAACCCGGGTCCTCTGTGCCATGAGGCAGCAGTGCTAACCACTGCGCCACCCGCCAGACTTGCAAATTCCACACAGTCACCCAAAGCCGGAATCGAAGCTGGGTCCTTGGCGCTGTGAGGCAGCAGCACTAACCACCCTTTAGACATTTAGTATAGGCAGGTTATTAAAATCGGTATCGAATGTACACCAGGCCTGATGCGGTTTTCCCCCTCCTTGGTGCGGATGCACCGACGTCAATAATAGCATCCAAACCTTATTCCCAACTAAGATCAAATAACGTGACACAGAAGCGGTGATCAAGCCTGGTCGCCTCGTCAGCCAACGGAACAAAAGTTGTTGCAGAGCAGTGTGTTCCGCTCAGCAACAGACTCAAAAGCCTCTAGCTTCCAGGAATCGACTCGTGAAAGACAAAGTGATGGAGCAAGAGCTGCCTCCTGCAGAGTTTCATTTTAACCGCAGCGGGCAGCAGAGAGGGTGGTGGACAGGTACCTTTTGCTCAGTCGGAACGTAGATCTTTCTCGCTTTCTTAATCATGGGCTGTGGTTTGAGCTCTTCGTCGCTGAACTTGTGCTTCCGAGGATTGAAGAGCTCACCCCCGGAACGCTGGACAGCGCCAGGTCTGTGGGGTCTGGATCAAAGTTCACCAGAACATCAATCACATCCAGGTCAGAGTTTGGAGTGGTCCGTACAGGCTTCCTCTCATCTCCTTCTAGAATGTGAGAGAGCACAGGAACAGATCTGTTATATAAAAATAAAGCACCCTTTAAGTTGTGAAACAAAGCACGGGGAGAAGATGACAAATTATTTTGTCCTCTCTCGTTTTATGCTGGAGTAACCTAAACATTTTAGGTAACTAAAAGCGACTTATTTCAACAAGACCCATGACTGCTCAGGCACAACACAAGACCTGGCTGAAAGAAACAATTCATTCCTCAGTCAGTGTTTAAAAAAACATTTTTTTTTTTTTAAAAGAATACCCAATTCTTTTTTTCCAAATAATGGGCAATTTAGCGTGGCCAATCCACCTACCCTGCGCATCTTTTATGTTGTGGGGGTGAGACCCACGCAGACATGGGGAGAATGTGCAACGTCCACATGGGCTGTGACCCGGGATCGAACCCGGGTCCTCGGCGCCGTAGGCAGCAGTGCAAACCACTGCACCAACGTGCCACCCCCAATCAGCACATCCTGTAGAGACTTTCTTCCGATTGGACGGTTTTAATCCAAAACAAAGCTTGGAGTTATATCACCGAGATCAAGCTACGAAAAAGGAAGATTATATCATAAGAACATAAGAACTAGGAGCAGGAGTCTGGACCCTCGAGCCTGCTCCGCCATTCAATGAGATCATGGTTGATCTTTTTGTGGACACTTACCCGCCCACTCACCATAACCCTTAATTCCTTTACTGTTCAACAATCTATCTACCTTTGCCTGAAAAACATTCAACGAGGTAAACTCAACTGCTTCACTGGGCAGGGAATTCCAGATTCACAACCCTTTGGGTGAAGAAGTTCCTCCTCAACCCAGTCCTAAATCTGCTCCCCCTTATTTTGAGGCTATGCCCCCTAGTTCTAGTTTCACCCACCAGTGGAAACAACTTCCCTGTTTCTATCCTATCTATTCCCTTCATAATTTTATATGTTTCTATAAGATCCCTCCCCTCATTCTTCTAAATTCCAATGAGTACAGTCCCAGTCTACTCAACCTCTCCTGATATTAAATCCTCTCAACTCCCATCATTCAGAACCCACCATCGCTGTCCACTTCCGAATACGTCATACTTCTGGAAAGAGAGGACAGGGTAGGAGACAAGGCCTTCTCTTCCAGCTCCACCACTGGCAAGAGGCTATCCTGCAGTGCGAACTGGCTCGAGCCATCTGGAATGCCATTTTCCAACAGGAATTCATCTAGATCCATGTACTCGAGGTGAAAGGTCTCGCCGTCATAGGGAATAGTCTTATCCCAGATGGTTGGCATGAGGGAGGCCGATGCTGCTGTGTTGCTGCTGGCTGCTTCATCCACATTCTTCTCCTTGTCCTCGTCCTTTCCTGAAGAATAAAATTAAAAACAGGTTTTCTTCTGTCAGCATGTGTCCATTGTGGTCTCTTTTCTTTTACATTTAGAGTACCCAATTCTCTTCCCCCCCCCCCCCCCCCCCCACAATTAAGGGGCAATTTAGTGTGGCCAATCCACATACCCTGCACATCTTTGGGTTGTGGGGGTGAGACCCACGCAGACACGGGGAAATCGTGCAAACTCCGCACGGACAGTGATCTGGGATGGGGAAAGAACCTCCATTTGGTCTCTATCGCTGAGAAACACCAAGTGCCCTTTAGCACCTTGTCTTGGCAGTTTCTGGAGGCTATTCGTCCACATGAAGCATCACCTTCACATCCAATCATGTGTTACAGTACAGAAAGGCCCTTCGGCCCATCGCGTCAGCACCACCACCTAACCATTCGAATCCCATTTTTCCAGCACTTGGCCCATAGCCTTGCCTGCCTCGGCTTCCTAAGCACGCAGGTATTAGGAGGGTTTCTGCCTCCACCGCCCTTTCAGGCAGAGAGTTCAAGACTCCCACCACCCTCTGGGTGAAAAAGGGTTTCCTCACACCCCCTCTAAACCTCCTGCCCCTTACCGTAAATCTATGCCCCCTGGCGTTGTCCGAGACGCAAGCACCCAATTCTGATGCTTTCCCAAGCCAGCAGAGATCCTGATTAACTGATCCCATTCTTTAACAGCAACCGCTGTACATTGCCCCAGATGCTGCACCGGCTAAAAACTCTGTGCGATGCCGGGTCTTTGGATGTGTGTACATCCAAGTCAGAGGCTGGCAGATGTTTGGATACCAAGGGAATGAAAGGGACATGAGGATAGGATGGGAAAGTGAGTGTGCCTCAGGTAGACAATCAGCCACCATCTTATGGAATGGCAGAGCAGTCTCGAAATGCTGAACAATCTGCTCCCATCTCTTATGTGCTAATGGACTAAATAAAGACGCAAAAATAGGTCAGTGCTGAATAGCTCTGTGGGAATGGTAGAGGCTGCGATTTGGAGTACGAGAGTTTTGTGGTGAAGACGCATTGCAACAAAGGCTGGCACTGTTACTTTTAATAAAAGGACAGGACAAATGGGAGAAAAAAGTTCTGCTGGCAAGGAGGAAATATAATCCAAATTGAAAACAAAGTGCCTGCCTCAGTGATGTTTTCCCCTCTGCAGCAATCCCTTTCGATTTAGCCAAATACCTCGTACAACCAGATATAGAGTGATTAGAAGATCCTAATTTCTCAAAGTACACAGCAGTTTAACGTTCCCTTGCTCATCAAGATTCAATCGCTAGCCCCGAGAGGGAGGAAACTGGTCTTACAGCATTGTTTTCCTACAGTATCCATTGTTATGGGCCAGGGTTTAGAGAACCCCAAAGTGTATCATGGAGTTCACCTGACCCACAACTTTTAATAGATTGTGGTATGGGGAGCACACGGCCCACTCTACAGGTGTGATGCACCAGAAATCTACAGTACTTTTAATTAAAACACTGTTTATTTATGAAACCAGTTAACACTTTAAAAACCCACAGGAAACATCTGAACAACTATCAACACCAATAAATCCCCCAAAGAACACAGTACTCTCCAAGTAACTCAATCTTTCCTTGCAACATCCATAAGACAAAAATAACCCTTTTTACAGAAAGACATCAGGTTTAACTTCACTACTGAGAACAGTTACGACTTTGAAATCACCAAATGAACATTCATAAGCTGCAGAGATTCCTACACATCTGGCTGTGGCTGCAGCTTCTCCAAATCTAAAACAAAACTAAACACACCCTGTAGCAGACAGACCAAAGCGAAAATAAAAGCACAGTCCAGCTCCACCCACACTCTACATCACTGATAAGTACCCATTTCTTAAAGGTACATCCACTACAGCTATTTGATAACCCCCCATTTTTTAAAGGTATTCTCACATGACACCATAGAAGCCCTACAGTGGAGAAGGAGGCCATTTGGCCCATCAAGTCTGTATCGATCCACCGGAAGAGCATCCTACCTAGGCCCACTCCCCAACCCTAACTCCCCACTCCCACGCATTGAGCATGGCCAATCCACCTAACCTGCACATCTTTCGACCTTGGGAGGAAACAGGAACACCCTGAGGAAACCCACGCAGACACGGGGAGAACGCGCAGACTCCGCACAGTCACCCAAGGGCAGAATCGAACGCGGGTCCCTGGCGGTGGGGCAGCAGTGCTAACCACTGTGCCACCGTGCTGCCCAGTACTGCCTCTGACTGGTCATTCTGCACATGTAGGGCTAGACAGTGAGAGTTAGCAAGCTATTGGTCAATGGAGGTCATCAACAAAACAGCAAAAGTCACTGAATAAGCGATCAGGAGCATGAATCCTGGTGGATTCCACACCGACACCTTTGTCCGCATAGGGACAGACAAATAATCCAGGAACATTCCCAGAGCAGGGACAGGACAGAACAATATTAGCTCACAAGCGCATGTTTGAAAATGTTGATTTAGGTGTTTATAATGAGTGGAGCATGGCCCTACTCGGAGGAAGATTAGTTCATGTGGACCTCCCCATCACCAGAGGTTGGGGTAGTTCTTCTATTTCTAAAGGGTTGGGAGGCTCTGGAAGGTGTGACAGGTTCTGGTTCTGTCTTCGAGAGGGAGTTGGACGGATTCCTAATTGGGGCAGCTATCCATAAGATGTAGGTGTCGCTGGCTGTGCCCGCATTTATGGCCTATCCCTAATTACCCTTGAACTGAGGGCATTTTGAAGTTGCTGTTGGTCTGGAGTCACATGTCGGCCAGACGAGGTAAGAATGGCAGATTTCCTTCCCTAAAGGAGATTAGTGAAGCAGATCAATGGTTCCTTGGTTATCACTCATCTTTTATTGAATTAAAATTTCACCATCTGTCCTGGTGGGATTTGAACCTGGGGCCCCAGAACATTACCCTGGGCCTCTGCTTGTCCATGTGATAATACCACGACACCATCACCTCCCCGGAGACAACATTTGGCCCATGTGGTCAGTGACTGGTTTCATCACCCGAGGAGGAAGAGGGGAATTATCCACATGTTTCTTTTCCCTGCTTGCTCTTGGTTTTGCCTCTCCCAGGGAAACCTTCAGTGACGATGCTCCAGTCGCCATGAGGGGTGCGGCAGGTTTGATAAGACCAGCTGCTACTTCCCTCGGCGCCAATTCTGTACGGTCGTGCAAGGAGCTATTGCCTCTCCCTTCCCCAATCAGTAATGTAGCACTTCCCAGAATTGTTACAGCACAGGTGGCCTTTCGGCCCAGTGTGTTCACCAGCCCTCCAAACATGTACCTCATGCCATTCTCCCCCCACCCCCACCTCCCGATGGGCAGCACGGTGGTGCAGTGGGTCAGCACTGCAGCCTCACGGCGCCGAGGTCCCAGGTTCGATCCCGGCTCTGGGTCACTGTCCGTGTGGAGTTTGCACATTCTCCCCGTGTCTGCGTGGGTTTCACCCCCACAACCCAAAGATGTGCAGGTTAGGTGGATTGGCCACGCTAAATTGTCCCTTAATTGGAAAAAAGTAATTGGGTACACTAAATTTTTTTCTTTTTAAATCCACTTCCCTCTTCAATGCTTGATTGAATCTGCCGCCCACACACTCGGGCAACACATTCCAAACCTTAAACCACTCGCTGTGTGAAAACGCCCCTCCTCATGTCTCGGGCTTTGCATTTCCCCTCCCTGTGCACGAGGCCATGAACCAGTGGGCGGAGAGCAGACTTCCAGACAATCCTGTCGCGGGTTATCAGAATTCTGAAATATAAACCCGAGATCCTTACGAATAGTCAACTTATTTCCCTCTACTTTGGTAATTTAGTCCGAGTCTCCTCCCGCTCCATCACCTCGCCGTGAACTTTCGTCAAATGGGACTCGAGCCACAATGCCACCCTACCCTGATCAGTCTCCCGCTTGGCAAAAAGGTGGTAGTACTGAAGAAAACACTTGCTGCTAGTTCTTTGTCGGTCTTGAAAGGCCTGGGGTAAATTGATCCAACAGCAACCAGCAGCCAAAGGAAAAGAAGCTGAACTGCAATGTCTGTGCACAAACGCTGAAACCCCAAACCCAAATCAGTCATCTTGAACACCAATCAAACCACTGACTGCGGTTTCTGTTCCTCGTGGTCTTCATAGCAACTGCCAGCAGATCACAACACAAGAACATTCAAGAGTTAGAGGCAGGAGTTGGCCATTTGTAACCTGCTCCATGACTCAATAGGGTCAGTGTTGACCGTCTAGCTCAAATTAATCTTCCCACACCATTCCCAAATCCCTCGATTCGCTCAGTATCCTATACTCCATTCACTGATCCCGATCTTGAAAGTACTCAATGACTGAGCAATCACAGACCGTCAGGGTGCAGTTTCCAAAAGGTTCAAAGTGAAGACATTTTCACCCCAGTTAAATGGCTGATCCTCTTATTCAGAGGCAGAATGCCACAACAGATGCACCTCCTTCCCCTATGCTGAAGGCAGTGACCAGCTCCGCGGCTGCTGATCTGCCTCAACTATCCCACCCTCGTGGTCAGCAGGCTTCGAGGATCACTGGACAGCAAGAGGGTTGGCCTGATTTTCCACACTGCCACAGACCCAATAGCAGGAATGGACAACCTCGCGGTAGCTGAAAGCAGGAGCTGGGAACGTGTTAGACGGCATGGCTTTCAAAGCTACACAACAAATGGTGCCTTTGCCAAATGCTTTGTGAAACTGGAAATCATTGTTGAACAAGTGTTACATTTTCAGCATCATTGAGAGTGGACCCCCTCTGTCATGCCGGACACTCCGGATAGTGACACCCAAATTAGGATTGTGCAGACTCACTCAGCCGGTTTAATGCCTGTGCAGTTGCACATAGTGACATTGTGCACTGTGACAAAGTCTAATGATAATCTCCAGGTGAGCAAGTGGACTACGTGACTGAGATCTGGTTCTGTCTGATGAGGAGTGCAGTTACATAGAAAGGAGGAGCTGGGGTGGTTTGCCTTGAAATGAAGATTGAGAAGAGAGTTGATAGAGGTATTCAAAAGTATGAAGGGTCAGTACAGAGATAGGGACTGTTCCCATTGGTGGAATCATAGAAGTTACAGTGCAGAAGGAGGCCATCGAGTCTGCACTGGCCCTTGGATAGAGCACCCTATCCAAGCCCACACCTCCACCCTATCCCCGTAATCCAGGAACCCCACCTAACCTTTTTGGACATTAAAGGGCAATTTAGCGTAGCCAATCCACCTAACCTGCACATCTTTGGACTGTGGGAGGAAACCGGAGGAAACCCACGCAGACACGGGGAGAACGTTCAGACTCCGTAGCCGGTGACCCAAGCCATGACTCGAACCTGGGATCCTGGAGCTGTGAAGCAACAGTGCTAACCACTGAGCTCCCGTGGTGCACGAACAAGAGTCACAGATTTAAGGTAATTGGGAAAAGAAACAATGGCAACATGAGGAGGAACCTTTTTACACAGTGAGTGGTTAGGGTCTGGAACACACTAAAGACAGATTCAATGGAGGCATTCACAAAAGAATTGGATTGTCATGTCAAACGCTCAGGGCTACCGGGAAGAACTGGGGACTGGCACTAAGTGAGCTGCTCCTGCAGAGGGTCAGCATAGACACAATGGCCCAAATGACCTCCTCCTCTGCCTTGTTCATGCTATGATTCTACACGTTAACCGCAGAGAAAATTGGCAGTCGAGATGTGGCTAATTGAAATGTTCTAATTCGTTAAGAGTGGAGAGCAACTCCCCTCATCCCCAAAGCCTGTCCACCATCTACAAGACTCAAAGACAGGAGGACTTGCCTGGGTGAGTGGAGCTCCAACACTCAAGAAGCTCAACACCATCCAGGACAAAGCTGCCCCCACTTGATTGGCACCCCATCCATAAACATTCACCCCCTCCACCCACGACACACAGCGGTAGCTGTGTGTTCCGCCTACAAGATGCATTGCAGCAACTCACCAAGGCTTCACGACAGTACTTTCCATACCTGTGACCTCTACCACCTCGAAGGACAAAGAGAGCAGACATATGGCCACACTGCCACCTGCAAGTTCCCTTCCAAGCTACACATCACCCTGACTTGGAAATATATCACCGTTTCTTCAGTCACTGGGGCAAAATTCTGGAATACCCTCCCCAACAGCACTGTGGGTGTACCTACACCGCATGGACTGCAGCGGTTCAAGGCGGCGGCTCACCACCATCTTCTCAAGGGCAATAAACGTTGGCCGAGCCAGTGATGCCCACGCCCTTCGAAAGAAAAAAATGACCCATGCACGAATGTAGAGTCTCAATTTTCTCACAGCACAGGCACATGAACTTTAGCCTCATCAGTTAGTAAATGCTATAATGGAGAGTTAGAGTGCATTAGGATTTCTTTTTCCTGAATCAGTGAATGCTTTACTTTGTCACGGAATGTTGTGAGGAGGCCTTGTGGTGCAGGGTAGTTCCACTACCGCTGGACCAGAAGCTCTGGGCTGGAGTCCAAAGCCAGGACTAGTCGGCCACATTTCAACGCGGTTCAACAGGTAATCAGTTTGGAATTCCTTCCCCCACTATTCCCCCAAAGGGTGAAAAACAGTACAGGGGCCAACAACAGCTGAATGTTGGAAAGCTAGCTTCAATTGCTAAGAGTGGCTCTGTGGGCGGCATGGCAGCACAGTGGTTAGCACTGTTGCTTCACAGCTCCATGGTCCCAGGTTCGATTCCCCGCTGGGTCACGGTCTGTGTGGAGTCTGCACGTTCTCCCCGTGTCTGCGTGGGTTTCCTCCGGGTGCTCCGGTTTCCTCCAACAAGTCCCGAAAGACGTGCTGTTAGGTGAATTGGACATTCTGAATTCTCCGTGTATCCGAACAGGCGCCGGAATGTAGCGACTCGGGGATTTTCACAGTAACTTCATTGCAGTGTTAATATAAGCCTACTTGTAACACTAATAAAGATTATTATTATAATAGAGATTAGAAAGGAATTCTTTTGCCCCAAATTGGTCGAGTACCCAATTCATTTTTTCCAATTAAGGGGCAATTTGGCGTGGCCAATCCACCTCTCCTGCACATCTTTGGATTGTGGGGGCGAAATCCACGCAAACACGGGGAGAATGTGCAAACTCCACACGGACAGTGACCCAGAGCCGGGATTGAACCTGGGATCTCGGCGCCGGGAAATTGGTCTTTTTGAAAACAATAAAATAAAATTGCGTTTCTTGCCTCTCCCACAGTGTTTTAGGTGGGGAGGATGGACAATGTAACGCCATTGTGTGGGACGGGCTGGAGGGCCTGGAGGACAGCTTCCTGTCTATCGCTGCTCGTCAGTACATGGAATCCTGTAGTTAAAGCAGCACTTTGCATTGGGCAAGATTTGACCTTGGTATACGCAATTCAGAGCCCATTTTAAAGTCATAGAATATATTGGCTGTAGATAAGTAACTGTCGCACTGGCTTTCACACTGCGTTCAGAGATCAAAACCAGAATCTCCGTGTAACTTAACGGAGAATAGCCTGGCCCAACACGAGCAGCAAACAAAACAGATTAAAAACCTCCGGCAATTTGGGAAGGTGGAAAAAAAAAAATCCGGGAAATTCTCTCACCGCCTATCCCAGAATGGCAGCCAAATCTATTCCAGGAGTCCACTATTCCATTTCCCCCCCCCCCACCCAGAGGTAATTTCCACCCAGCCAGAAACAGGACCAACTCTCATCCAATGGGTGAAATGCTGTCTGTTCTGCTCCCTTGATGTGTTGGTTAGTTTAAAGAGTAATAGTCGCTGAAGCGAGTACATTGCTTTGCTCGAACGAGGCACTAAGCTAAAAGCCCATCACTGCAAAAATGGGATATACTGCGTTGAGAATTAGCAGCTTGACAGCCTCTCCAGTTGAAATCAGCTGAAGATGAAAGCTGGAGCATTCCTGGTCAGTGTCAGACTGGGCAGTATGTTCCCTCGAACCACCATGCTGCGTCTGGTATTTCAGGAGGAGGGCCTGACCAAAGGGAATGAGGAGCTTACCTACAACACACTCAGCCCACCCTGGGTTCAACTCCAGGGTGCAGAGTAAACTAGGTGTGTGCCTGCCACCACAGCTTTCACAATACTGCATCAACGTTCCATTCTCATCAACAACCACAGAACCAATGTCATAAACCCGCCTTAAATATTAGAATCATAGAGTGCAGAAGGAGGCTATTTGGCCCATCGAGTCTGTACCGGCCCTTGGAAAGAGCACAAGGCCATGCCTCCACCCTATCCCCGTAACACCACCTAGCCTTTGGGTCACTAAGGGGCAATTTATCATGGCTAATCCACCTAACCTACACTTCTTTGGACAGTGGGAGGAAGCCGGAGCCCCCGGAGAAAACCTACACGGACGCATGGAGAAAGTGCAAACTCCACAGTCACCCAAGGCCGGAATTGAACCCGTGATCCTGGAGCTGTGAGGCAGCAGTGCTAACCACCGTGCCGCCCTAATATTGCATGCCACCACAGCTAACACTCGAAGATGTACTGGGGGAGGGGAAAACAGAATGGGAAGAGCAAGCTTCCTCCCCCCTCATCAGTAGGGGAAAAGGATTATACAGTCACCTTCACTTGCCTAAGTGGTCAATCAGTGTGAATGTGCAAGCATGTAGATGCAGCCGTTTGCAGGATATTAATAACTTGCATTTAAATAGCACCGTTAATGTAGGAAAATGCACCACGTCACTTTGGGGGACATAGAATTTAATGCCAAGCTGTATGAAGAAAGACTCAAGTGCCTTTCACGTCTCAATGCCCTTCCCAGTCAATGATTTATTTTGGAGTCTGGTCACGATTGTCGGAAATGGGATACCCAAGTTTCACAAGAATACAAGAGGATTAGGCCATGTGGCCTGTTGAACCTGCTCTGCCGTCCCGCTGCGGTCTGTCTGTCCAGGGTACTGGTGTCCAGAAATCCATATCCTAGCAAGATGAGCGCAGGAGACCATTCTGCCCGTTGTGCTGGGCCAGCTCTTATCCCCACACATGCTCATTCCGCGCCTCCCTGTACATAGATCCCTGAAAGTTGCCACCCAGGTTGAGAGGGTTGTTAAGAAGGCGTACGGTGTGTTAGCTTTTATTGGTAGAGGGATTGAGTTTCGGAGCCATGAGGTCATGTTGCAGCTGCACAAAACTCTGGTGCGGCTGCATTTGGAGTATTGCGTGCAATTCTGGTCGCCGCATTATAGGAAGGATGTGGAAGCATTGGAAAGGGTGCAGAGGAGATTTACCAGAATGTTGCCTGGCATGGAGGGAAGATCTTATGAGGGAAGGCTGAGGGACTTGAGGCTGTTTTCGTTAGAGAGAAGAAGGTTAAGAGGAGACTTAATTGAGGCATACAAGATGATCAGAGGATTGGATAGGGTGGACAGTGAGAGCCTTTTTCCTCGGATGGTGATGTCTAGCACGAGGGGACATAGCTTTAAATTGAGGGGAGATAGATATAAGACAGATGTCAGAGGTAGGTTCTTTACTCAGAGAGTAGTAAGGGCGTGGAATGCCCTGCCTGCAACAGTAGTGGACTCGCCAACACCAAGGGCATTCAAATGGTCATTGGATAGACATATGGATGATAAGGGAATAGTGTAGATGGGCTTTAGAGTGGTTTCACAGGTCGGCGCAACATCGAGGGCCGAAGGGCCTGTACTGCGCTGTAATGTTCTATGTTTGATGTAATCCCGCAAGTTCCTCATTCTCAAGTACCTGGGCATTTCCCTTTTTAAATTATTTATGGAATCAGCTCTCATCACCATCCCCAGCACCTGACAACGTGCCAAGTGAAAATGAAATCCTCTAATTGGAGGAGAAAAGTCCTTTCTAAAAATTCGATGCTTGGGCTGAATTGCTAGAAAATCCAGGCATCACACTTGAGATCTATTTTTAGAGTCATAGATGTTTACAGCTTGTCCATGCCGCCCAGTTTCTATCACTAAGCTAGTCCCACTTGCCCGCATTTGGCCATTTTCTCTCTATACCCACCCTGCCCATGTAACTGTCTAACTGCTTTTTAAAAGACAAAATCATACTCGCCTCTACCACTGCCTCTGGCAGCTCGTTCCAGATGCTCACCACCCTCCGTGTGAAGAAATTTCCCCTCTGGTCTCTTTTGTATCTCAATCCTTGCACCTTAAACCGATGCCCTCTAGTTCTAGACTCCTCTACCTTTGGGAAAAGATGTGGACTATCTACCTTATCTATGCCCCTCATTATTTTGTAGACCTTGAAAAGATCACCCCTAAGCCTCCTACGCTCCAGAGAAAAAAGTCCCAACATATCCACCCTCTCCCTATAACCCAGACCAATAAATCGTGGGAGCACCCTCTGAAATATCTTCTGCATTTTTTCTACTTTAACAAGATCCTTCCTATAATAGGGTGGCCAGAACTGAACACAGTATTCCAATGTGTGGTCTTACCAATGTCTTGTACAACTTCAAAAAGATGTTCCAACTCAATACTCTGACAATAAAAGCAAGCATGCTGAATGCCTTTTTCACCACCTGGGTCTCCACCGTCAGAGTTAAGAACCTGTACCCCTAGATCTCTTTGTGCTGTAACTCTCCAACTCCCTACCATTAACTGAGTAGGTCCTGCCCAGATTTGATCTACCAAATTGCATCACCTCACATTTATCCAAATTAAACTCCATCTGCCATTCATTGACCCACTGGCCCAATTGGTCAAGACCCTGTTGCAATCTTGTATAACCTTCTTCACTGTCCACTATTGTAGCCACCTAAATTGGCCAACTCCCGATTTAAAATGGCGAACGGCAAAGGCTGGTGGGAAAGTCAGCCAACACAGGCAGAAACCAGCAGGTGCAGGTTTGCTGTGTATTTAACTCTGCAAAAGGCCAGACAACATCGATACCAGCGACCATCAGCACAACAATGTAGCAGCCATCTGCATACTGATGAGCAATCCCAGAGAACAATAAGTGACATTTGGGACACACAAAGCAAAGCCAGACGCCCCGGCGCCAGCAGGAGCCAACACATAGGAGGTGAACGAACACCTCAAGACCGCCCATCGATCAGGGAACCGCTCCAGTATTGGAGAAATTGAACCAAGAAATTGGGACAAAGTCCAATCACTTGGGCCCAGGTACAGGGTCCGCCCCGAAAGGCGGGAAGCCCCTGGGGACTATAAGAGTTAAGCCCCAAGTTCAAATCTCTCTCTCTTCGTCCTGCCCGGGTCACCCAGCAACACGAACCAACATTGACCGTGACCGATGCAGTGACCACCGAATGAAGCAAGTCTTAATTCAACGCTCGCTACGAGATAGGCACTCCTAGCTACCAATCCGTACCAACTTCGAATCCCGCAGACTCACAAACCGAACGAAAGGCCATTTGTTCCCCATACCTGGTGGGCCAGTCCGAAGTTAAGTATAGGCCTGTTAGTTGTAGAAGTAGCTTAGACGTAGAATTTGTGCATGAGTAGCGATTACTGTGTATAATAAATGTGCTTTGATTTGAATCTTACTAATCGGTGTATTGAGTTATTGACCATTACTTGGACTTGAACCTCATGGCAGTATCATAAAGATACCTGGCGACTCGAGAGCAAAGGTAATAAAACAAAGCAATTGAACCAACCGGAAAGTTAGCAACATTATGCCACCAATGTTGGTGTCATCTGCAAACTTTTTTTAAATTTATTTTTTTAAATGTTTATTCAAAGTTTTTCCAACACAAATTTTCAACCAATTAAACCCCCCCCCCCCCGTAACAGAAAAGAAAAAGAGAAGGAACAGAACAAAATATAAACACATCAGTCCAACATAATACAGAACTTGTACAATGGGTTCCTCCCGCACATATGGACTCTCCCATATGTTTATGTGCCCCTAGGAAAACCCTCTTCCCCACCCTCCCATATACACCCCACCCCCCGCCCCCCGCCCCCCGGGGTTGCTGCTCCTGCTGACCGACCTCCTTCTAACGCTCCACGAGGTAGTCTAGGAACGATTGCCACCGTCTGAAGAACCCCTGCGCAGACCCTCTCAAGGCAAACTTTATCCGCTCCAGCTTAATGAACCCTGCCATGTCGTTTATCCAGGCTTCCACACTGGGGGGCTTCACGTCCTTCCACATGAGCAAGATCCTCCGCCGGGCTACCAGAGACGCAAAGGCCAGAATACCGGCCTCTTTCGCCTCCTGCACTCCCGGCTCGTCCGCCACCCCAAATAGTGCCAGCCCCCAGCTTGCCTTGACCTGGACTATCACCACCTTAGACATAGTCCTCGCGAAACCCCTCCAGAACCCATCCAGTGCCGGGCACAACCAGAACATGTGGACGTGATTCGCCGGGCTTCCCGAGCACCTCCCGCATCTGTCCTCCACCCCAAAGAACCTACTCAGCCTCGCCCCTGTCATATGCGCTCTGTGAATAACCTTAAACTGTATCAGGCTGAGCCTGGCACATGAGGAAGAGGAATTAACCCTACTCAGGGCATCAGCCCACAGAGCGTCTTCAATCTCCTCCCCCAACTTGCCCTTCAGCTCCTCTACCGAAGCCTCCTCCTCTTCTTTCATCTCCTGATATATCGCCAAAACCTTGCCTTCTCCGACCCATACACCCGAAATCACCCTGTCCTGAATCCCCTGTGCCGGGAGCAACGGGAATCCCCTCACCTGCCGCCTCACAAACGCCCTCACTTGCATATACCTGAACGCATTTCCCAGGAGCAACCCAAACTTCTCCTCCAGCGCCCCTAGGCTCGCAAACGTACAGTCTATAAACAGGTCCCCCATCCTTCTGATCCCTGCCCGATGCCAGCTCCGAAACCCCCCGTCCATCCTTCCTGGGACGAACCGATGATTCTCCCGGATCGGGGACCACACCGAGGATCCCATCTCACCCCTATGTCGTCTCCACTGCCCCCAGATCTTTAGTGTACCTTGTGGTGTACCTTGTCGGCGAGAGCAGCAGCGGTGCCGTCACCAGCGCCCTCAGGCTCGTTCCTTTGCAGGACGCCATCTCCAGCCTCGTCCATGCCACCCCCTCTCTCTCCATTACCCATTTACGGATCATCGCCATGTTGACTGCCCAATAATAGCCACCCAGATTCAGCAATGCCAGCCCTCCCCTGTCCCTACTACACTCCAGAAACCCCCTCTTTACCCTCGGGGTCTTGTTTGCCCATACAAAACCCATGATGTTCCTACCTACCCGCTTAAAAAAGGCCTTGGTAATCATAATAGGAAGGGACTGGAACACAAAAAGAAACCTCGGGAGGACCATCATTTTAATCGACTGTACCCTGCCCGCTAGCGAGAGTGGCAACACCATCCCATCTTTTGACGTCCTCCTCCATCTGCTCCACCAGCCACGTCAAATTAAGTTTGTGCAGGGCCCCCCAGCTCCTAGCTACCTGGATCCCCAAGTACCGAAAGCTCCTTTCCGCCCTCCTCAACGGTAGGTCGTCTATCCCTCTTCTCTGGTCCCCTGGATGCACCACAAAGCGCTCACTTTTCCCTACATTGAGCTTATAGCCCGAGAAATCCCCAAACTCCCTTAGGATCTGCATGACCTCCATCGTCCCCTCCACTGGATCCACCACATTCAGCAACAGGTCGTCCACATACAGCGACACCCGATGTTCCTCTCCCCCTCGAACCACCCCCTTCCATTTCCTGGACTCCCTTAATGCCATGGCCAAAGGCTCAAGTGCTAATGCAAACAGGGGGGACGGGGGCAGCCCTGCCGCGTCCCTCGATACTGCCGAAAATACTCCAACCTCCGCCGATTCGTAGCCACACTCGCCACTGGGGCTCTATAAAGGAGCTTAACCCAACTGATAAACCCCCCCCCAAACCCAAACCTCCGCAACACTTCCCAGAGATACTCCCACTCCACCCGGTCAAAGGCCTTCTCCGCGTCTATAGCTGCCACTATCTCCGCCTCTCCCTCCACCGATGGCATCATAATCACGTTTAGGAGCCTCCGCACATTGGTGTTTAGCTGCCTGCCCTTTACAAATCCCGTCTGGTCCTCATGAATCACCCCCGGGACACAGTCCTCAATTCTCGTAGCCAGCACTTTTGCCAGCAACTTAGCATCCACATTGAGGAGCGAAATCAGCCTATACGACCCACACTGCAGTGGGTCCTTGTCCCGCTTCAGGATCAGAAAAATCAGCGCCCCTGACATTGTCGGGGACAGGGTTCCCCCCTCCCTCGCCTCATTGAAAGTCCTCGCTAGCAACGGGGCTAACAGGTCCGCATACTTCCTATAAAACTCAACCGGGAACTCATCTGGCCCCAGGGCCTTCCCCGCCTGCATGCTCCCCAGTCCTTTAACCAGCTCCTCCAACCCAATTGCCACCCCCAAACCAGCCACCTCCTGCTCCTCCACCCTCAGGAACCTCAGTTGATCTAGAAATCGTCGCATCCCCTCTTCCCCCGCTGGGGGCTGAGATCTGTACAGCTCCTCATAAAAGCCCTTAAATGCCTCATTTACTTTCACCGCACTCCGCACCGTAGTTTCCCCTGCTATCCTTGACTCCACCCATCTCCCTCTCTGCCATCCTCTTACGGAGCTGATGTGCCAGCATCCAGCTCGCCTTCTCCCCATACTCGTACGTCGCCCCCTGGGCTTTCCTCCACTGTGCCTCTGCCTTCCCTGTGGTCAACAGGTCGAATTCCGTCTGGAGACTTCACCGCTCCCCAAGTAGTCCCTCCTCGGGGGCCTCTGCATATCTCCTGTCCACCCTTAGGATCTCCCCCACTAACCTCTCCCTTTCCCTGCCCTCGCTCTTTTCCCTGTGAGCCCTGATGGAGATTAACTCTCCCCTGACCACCGCCTTCAGCGCCTCCCAGGCTACCCCCACCTGCACCTCCCCATTGTCGTTGACCTCCAAATACCTTTCAATGCACCCCCACACCCTCCCGCACACTTCCTCATCCGCCAGTAATCCCACATCCAGACGCCACAGCAGGCGTTGGTCCCTCTCCTCTCCTAACTCCAGCTCCACCGAGTGCAGGGCGTGGTCTGAGATGGCTATGGCCGAGTACTCCGTTCCCTCCACTTTCGGGGTCAGCGTCCTACTCAAAACAAAAAAATATATATCCGGGAGTGGGCTCTGTGTACGTGAGAAAAAAAAAAAATTCCCTGGCCAGGGGCCTAGCAAATCTCCACGGATCTACTCCCCCCATCTGGTCCATAAACCCCCTAAGCACCTTGGCCACAGCCGGCCTCTTCCCAGTCTTGGATCTGGAGCGATCTAATGCTGGGTCCAACACCGTGTTGTAATCCCCCCCCATTATCAAGCTTCTTGCCTCCAGATCCGGAATCCACCCTAACATGCGCTTCATAAATCCAGCACCATCCCAGTTCTGGGCGTATACATTTTCCAATACCACCCACGCCCCCTGCAACTACCGCTCACCATCACATATCGACCTCCATTGTCCACTACAATATTCTTGGCCTCAAACGACACCCGCTTCCCCAACAGTATTGCCACCCCTCTGTTCTTTGCATCCAGCCCCGAATGGAATACCTGTCCTACCCATCCCTTTCTTAACCTGACCTGGTCTGCCACCTTCAAATGTGTATCCTGAAGCATGACCACGTCTGCCTTCAGTCCCTTTAAGTGCGCGAACACTCGGGCCCTCTTAACCGGCCCATTCAGGCCCCTCACATTCCAAGTTATCAGCCGGATTGGGGGGCTCCCCCCCACCCCCACCCCCACCCGCCGCGGCCCCGCCCCCCACGCCCCCCCCGCCGACTAGCCATCTCCTTTTCTAGGCCAGTCCCGTGCCCGCACCTCCCGCACTCTCCAGTCCCCCAGACGGGGGACCCCCGCCCCGACCACCTTTTCCGTTTCCAGTTCCCCATCGGCCAATGCAACAGGAACCCTATTCCCTCTCCCCCCTACTGTTTCACATGTAGCTCCATCCAATTTTTTTCTACTTATAGAATGACCTTGGTTCTATCAACTACGCTTCTCTATGAGAGTTGCACATAGGGTGTCAAGGCCTAGTGCAGCATATGGGTCCAACATTTAGGGACGTGGGAATCACTGAGCTAAAAGAAAACAGGAGGGAGACAGATATAAGGAGCAGAGGGGAACAGCGAGAAATGAGGGGGAGAATGGGGAAGGCGGACGAGGATGGAGATGAGTGAATATAAGAACTAGGAGCAGGAGTCGGCCATCTGGCCCCTCGAGCCTGCTCCGCCATTCAATGAGATCATGGCTGATCTTTTGTGGACTCAGCTCCACTTTCCAGCCCGAACACCAAAACCCTTAATCCCTTTATTCTTCAAAAAACTATCAATCTTTATCTTAAAAACATTTAATGAAGGAGCCTCTACTGCTTCACTGGGCAAGGAATTCCACAGATTCACAACCCTTTGGGTGAAGAAGTTCCTCCTAAACTCAGTCCAAAATCCATTTCCCCTTATTTTGAGGCTATGCCCCCTAGTTCTGCTTTCACCCGCCAGTGGAAACAACCTGCCCGCATCTATCCTATCTATTCCCTGCGTAATTTTATACATTTCTATAAGATCCCCCCCCGCATCCTTCTAAATTCCAAGTACAGTCCCAGTCTACTCAACCTCTCCTCGTAATCCAACCCCTTCAGCTCTGGGATTAACCTAGTGAATCTCCTCTGCACACCCTCCAGTGCCAGTATGTCCTTTCTCAGGTAAGGAGACCAAACTTGAACACAATACTCCAGGTGTGACCTCACTAACACCTTATACAATTGCAGCAGAACCTCCCTAGTCTTAAACTCCATCCCTCCAGCAATGAAGGACAAAACTCCATTTGCCTTCCTAATCACCTGTTGCACCTGTAAACCAACTTTTTGCTACTCATGCACTAGCACACCCGGGGGGAGGGTGTTGGGTCGGGGGGGTTGGGGGGAGGTGTGGGGGTGAGGTGTGGGGGTTTGGGGGGGAGGTGTGGGGGTTGGGGGGGGAGGTGTGGGGGTTGGGGGAGGTGTGGGGGTTGGGGGGGAGGTGTGGGGGTTGGGGGGGGTGGGGTAGGGGTTGGGGGGGTGGGGGTTGGGGGGGGTGGGGTGGGGGTTGGGGGGGGTGGGGTGGGGGTTGGGGGGGGTGGGAGTGTGTTGGAGGGGTGGGGGTTAGGTTAGGGGGGTGGGGGGGTGTTGGAGGGGTGGGGGTTAGGTTAGAGGGGTGGGGTTGGGGGTGGGGGGGTGTTGGAGTGGGTGAGGGTGGTGGGGGTTTGGGGTGGGGATTAGGGGTGGTGGCTTGGGGGGGGGGGGGGTGGGGGTTGTGTTAGGGGGTGTTGGGTTAGGGGGGGTGGAAGGGGGTTAGGGGGGTGGGGTGTTGGGGGGGTGGGGGCTGGGCTAGGGTGGGGTAGTTGGGGGTGGGGTAGTTGGGGGGGGGGGTTGAGCTGGGCTAGGGGGGGGGTAGTTGGGATAGGGGGGTGGGTGTTGGGGGGGGGGGGGGGGTATTGAGCCTCACCCTGCCTCTGCCGTGTCTCCAGCAGCTTCTGCGGCGGGTTGTCGATCAGATTCTTCAGGACCCTCGGGAAGGTGGCGGGGGGCAGAGCCCCGGCCTCCCGCTCGGCGCCCAGCGGCCGCTTCCGGTGCATCTGCCTTTTGGATGAAGAATAGAAAAAGTGGCGGTCAGCGACCCCGCTGAGGGTGCGGCGCGGACCGGGCCGGGTGGGCGGCGCGGGGACCGGGCCGGGTGGGCGGCGCGGGAACCGGGCGGGATTTCACCTCAGGCAGCGTCCGCCACCCGCCTCATTGCATATTCAGCAACTCAATCAGCATGCAGCGCCCGGTTGGCCCATCCGGATATATTAACATAATTATTCCAAGGTAATTACCATAATCTATGCAGTAGCGCGGGCTCCGATTGGTCCAGAGACAGGGGGCGGGGTGGACAGGGTTGTTTTATTTTGTTGTTTTATTTTAGCCGGTGGGTTTGAATCCCCTTCGGGTCCCGAGTTTTATTTGTTTATTGTTTTTGGAAACGACCCCGCCCCCCCGGCCGCCGTCATCCCGGTAAGTGGCGGCGGTTATATAACGTCTCATTAGCATAACGTCACCGGCCGCCGGCGATGCGCATGCGCGTGGAAGGGGCGGGAGCGGTGACGCGTCAGGAGGCGGGCCGTGCCGACGTCAGGCGGCAGGACACGTGCAGCCTCAGCAGGCGGTTGACCTACTTTGGGACTGAGTGGCTGAGATTGCATTTGGTGCATTGCTGCTGGGGGTGGGCTGCCGGGGGGCTGGCTGCAGTGGGGGTGGGAGGGCAGGGTGGGATTGCAAAGCACCTTTTGCAATAGTGCAATCAAGTTGGCTCCTGGCTCCTTTTTTTAAAAAAATCCCGCCATGGGAAGTAGCCCAAGTGGGACGCTGCTTGGGGGTGGGGGCCGGCACAGTAACGAGGGGCCAAGTGGCCTCCTTCGGCAGCCTTTCCGCCGATTGCTTCCCCCCTTCGAAGCGTCACAAGTATGGGATTTGCTTTTCTAATTGGAGGGCTGTGACCAGTGGTGTTCCACAGGGATCGGTGCTGGGACCTTTGCTCTTTGTAGTATATATAAACGATTTGGAGGAAAATGTAACTGGTCTGATTAGTAAGTTTGCAGACGACACAAAGGTTGGTGGAATTGCGGATAGCGATGAGGACTGTCGGAGGATACAGCAGGATTTAGATTGTTTGGAGACTTGGGCGGAGAGATGGCAGATGGAGTTTAATCCGGACAAATGTGAGGCAATGCATTTTGGAAGGTCCAATGCCGGTAGGGAATATACAGTGAATGGTAGAACCCTCAAGAGTATTGAAAGTCAAAGAGATCTAGGTGTACAGGTCCAAAGGTCACTGAAAGGGGCAACACAGGTGGAGAAGGTAGTCAAGAAGGTATACGGCATGCTGCCCTTCATTGGCCGGGGCATTGAGTATAAGAATTGGCAAGTCATGTTGCAGCTGTATAGAACCTTAGTTAGGCCACACTTGGAGTATAGTGTTCAATTCTGGTCGCCACATTACCAGAAGGATGTGGAGGCTTTAGAGAGGGTGCAGAAGCGATTTATCAGAATGTTGCCTGGTGTGGAGGGCATAAGCTATGAGGAGCGGTTGAATAAACTCGGTTTGTTCTCACTGGAACGACAGAGGTTGAGGGGCGACCTGATAGAGGTCTACAAAATTATGAGGGGCATAGACCGAGTGGATAGTCAGAGGCTTTTCCCCATGGTAGAGGGGTCAATTACTAGGGGGCACAGGTTTAAGGTGAGAGGGGCAAGGTTTAGAGTAGATGTACGAGGCAAGTTTTTTACACAGAGGGTAGTGGGTGCCTGGAACTCGCTACCGGAGGAGGTGGTGGAAGCAGGGACGATAGTGACATTTAAGGGGCATCTTGACAAATACATGAATAGGATGGGAATAGAGGGTTACGGACCCAGGAAGTGTAGAAGATTGTAGTTTAGTCGGGCAGCATGGTCGGCACGGGCGTGGAGGGCCTGTTCCTGTGCTGTACATTTCTTTGTTCTTTGTTCTTGATGTGAGGGCAGCACGGTGGCGCAGTGGTTAGCACTGGGACTGCGACGTGGAGGACTCGGGTTCGAATCCCGGCCCTGGGTCACTGTCCGTGTGGAGTTTGCACATTCTCCCCATGTCTGTATGGATTTCACCCCCACAACACAAAGATGTGTAGGGTAGATTGTGGATTGGCCACGCTAAATTGCCCCTTAATTGAATTTTTTTTAAGTATCTGATATAACCCCCACGTTTCCCACCATAATCCACATAACACTCAATTCCTTCACTAATTAAAAATCTATCTCTGCCTTGAACATACTTAACAACCCAGCCTCTACAGCTGTCTGCGGTAAAGAATTCCACAGATTCACTCCCCTCTGAGACAAGAAATTCTTCCTCACCTCCATTTTAAACATCTTTGGACTGTGGGAGGAAACCGGAGCACCCGGAGGAAACCCACGCACACACGGGGAGAACGTGCAGATTCAGCACTGTGTGAAACTGTCTCACTCTCAGACAGAACATTCCGGATCTTAACCACTCGCTGTGTGAATCTCTCTCTCTCACTCTCAGACAGAACATTCCGGATCCTAACCACTCGCTGTGTGAATCTGTCTCTCTCTCAGACAGAACATTCCGGATCCTAACCACTCGCTGTGTGAATCTCTCACTCTCAGACAGAACATTCCGGATCCTAACCACTCGCTGTGGGAATCTCTCACTCTCAGACAGAACATTCCGGATCCTAACCACTCGCTGTGTGAATCTGTCTCACTTTCAGACAGAACATTCTGGATCCTAACCACTCGCTGTGTGAATCTGTCTCACTCTCAGACAGAACATTCCGGATCCTAACCACTCGCTGTGTGAATCTGTCTCACTCTCAGACAGAACATTCCGGATCCTAACCACTCGCTGTGTGAATCTGTCTCACTCTCAGACAGAACATTCCGGATCCTAACCACTCGCTGTGTGAATCTGTCTCTCACTCTCAGACAGAACATTCCGGATCCTAACCACGCGCTGTGTGAAACTCTCTCACTCTCAGACAGAACATTCCGCATCCTAACCACTCGCTGTGTGAATCTGTCTCTCAGTCTCAGACGGAACATTCCGGATCCTAACCACTCGCTGTGTGAATCTGTCTCTCAGTCTCAGACGGAACATTCCGGATCCTAACCACTCGCTGTGTGAATCTGTCTCTCAGTCTCAGACGGAACATTCCGGATCCTAACCACTCGCTGTGTAAATCTGTCTCTCAGTCTCAGACGGAACATTCCGGGTCCTAACCACTCGCTGTGTGAATCTGTCTCTCTCACTCCCAGACAGAACATTCCGGATCCTAATCACTCGCTGTGTGAATCTGTCTCTCTCACTCTCAGACAGAACATTCCGGATCCTAACCACTCGCTGTGTGAATCTGTCTCACTTTCAGACAGAACATTCCGGATCCTAACCACTCGCTGTGTGAATCTGTCTCTCTCACTCTCAGACAGAACATTCCGGATCCTAACCACTCGCTGTGTGAATCTGTCTCTCTCACTCTCAGACAGAACATTCCGGATCCTAACCACTCGCTGTGTGAATCTGTCTCTCTCCCAGACAGAACATTCCAGATCCTAACCGCTCGCTGTGTGAATCTGTCTCACTTTCAGACAAAACATTCCAGATTCTAACTACTCGCTGTGTGAATCTGTCTCTCAGTCTCAGACGGAACATTCCGGATCCTAACCACTCGCTGTGTGAATCTGTCTCTCTCTCTCTCTCAGACAGAACATTCCGGATCCTAACCACGCGCTGTGTGAAACTCTCTCACTCTCAGACAGAACATTCCGCATCCTAACCACTCGCTGTGTGAATCTGTCTCTCAGTCTCAGACGGAACATTCCGGATCCTAACCACTCGCTGTGTGAATCTGTCTCTCAGTCTCAGACGGAACATTCCGGATCCTAACCACTCGCTGTGTGAATCTGTCTCTCAGTCTCAGACGGAACATTCCGGATCCTAACCACTCGCTGTGTAAATCTGTCTCTCAGTCTCAGACGGAACATTCCGGATCCTAACCACTCGCTGTGTGAATCTGTCTCTCTCACTCCCAGACAGAACATTCCGGATCCTAATCACTCGCTGTGTGAATCTGTCTCTCTCACTCTCAGACAGAACATTCCGGATCCTAACCACTCGCTGTGTGAATCTGTCTCTCTCCCAGACAGAACATTCCAGATCCTAACCGCTCGCTGTGTGAATCTGTCTCACTTTCAGACAAAACATTCCAGATTCTAACTACTCGCTGTGTGAATCTGTCTCTCAGTCTCAGACGGAACATTCCGGATCCTAACCACTCGCTGTGTGAATCTGTCTCTCTCTCTCTCTCAGACAGAACATTCCGGATCCTAACCACTCGCTGTGTGAATCTGTCTCTCTCTCAGACAGAACATTCCGGATCCTAACCACTCGCTGTGTGAATCTGTCTCTCTCACTCTCAGACAGAACATTCCGGATCCTAACCACTCGCTGTGTGAATCTGTCTCTCACTCTCAGACAGAACATTCCGGATCCTAACCACTCGCTGTGTGAATCTGTCTCTCTCTCTCTCTCAGACAGAACATTCCGGATCCTAACCACTCGCTGTGTGAATCTGTCTCTCTCACTCTCAGACAGAACATTCCGGATCCTAACCACTCGCTGTGTGAATCTGTCTCTCACTCTCAGACAGAACATTCCGGATCCTAACCACTCGCTGTGTGAATCTGTCTCTCTCTCTCTCAGACAGAACATTCCGGATCCTAACCACTCGCTGTGTGAATCTATCTCTCTCACTCTCAGACAGAACATTCCGGATCCTAACCACTCGCTGTGTGAATCTGTCTCTCACTCTCAGACAGAACATTCCGGATCCTAACCACTCGCTGTGTGAATCTATCTCTCTCACTCTCAGACAGAACATTCCGGATCCTAACCACTCGCTGTGTGAATCTGTCTCTCACTCTCAGACAGATCATTCCGGATCCTAACCACTCGCTGTGTGAATCTGTCTCTCAGTCTCAGACGGAACATTCCGGATCCTAACCACTCGCTGTGTGAATCTGTCTCTCTCACTCTCAGACAGAACATTCCGGATCCTAACCACTCGCTGTGTGAATCTGTCTCTCTCACTCCCAGACAGAACATTCCGGATCCTAACCACTCGCTGTGTGAATCTGTCTCTCTCACTCTCAGACAGAACATTCCGGATCCTAACCACTCGCTGTGTGAATCTGTCTCTCACTCTCAGACAGAACATTCCGGATCCTAACCACTCGCTGTGTGAAAAGTTTTCCTCGTGTCTCCGCTGCTGTTTTAGCCAATTACCTGAATCTCTGCCGTCTTCTTCTCAATCCTTCCATTAATGGGAACTGTTTCTCCCCCTATTAAAAAACAAAAGATTTTTGTCAAACATTCAATCGACATCACCATCTTGAACGATTGTGGTCCTCGGTCGTGTAGGTACACCCACAATAGCAACTATTTCTGAGGGCATTTAAGAGTCTACACATTGCTGTGGGTCTGGAGTCACGTGTAGGCCAGACCGGGTAAGGACGGCAGATTTCCTTCCCTAAGGGACATTGGTGAACTGATGGTATTTTACAACATTCCTGTAGTTTCATACAATCAACCTACGTCGACGCTACCACCAAGAAAGCACAACAGCGTCTATACTTCCTCAGGAAACTAAGGAAATTCGGCATGTCCACATTAACCCTTATCAACTTTTACAGATGCCCCATAGAAAGCATCCTATCGGGCTGCATCACAGCCTGGTACGGCAACTGCTCGGCCCAGGACCGCAAGAAACTTCAGAGAGTCGTGAACACCGCCCAATCCATCACACGAACCTGCCTCCCATCCATTGACTCCATCTACACCTCCCGCTGCCTGGGGAAAGCAGGCAGTATAATCAAAGATCCCTCCCACCCGGCTTACTCACTCTTCCAACTTCTTCCATCAGGCAGGAGATACAGAAGTCTGAGAACACGCACGAACAGACTCAAAAACAGCTTCTTCCCCGCTGTTACCAGACTCCTAAATGACCCTCTTATGGACTGACCTCATTAACACTACACCCTGTATGCTTCATCCGATGCCAGTGCTTATGTAGTTACATTGGATATGTTGTGTTGCCCTATTATGTATTTTCTTTTCTTCCCTTTTCTTCTCATGTACTTAATGATCTGTTGAGCTGCTCACAGAAAAATACTTTTCACTGTACCTCGGTACACGTGACAATAAACAAATCCAATCCAATCCAATCAACCCACGTTTCGAAGCTGTTTTGGAGGGGGCATTATTCACACCAGCAAGTCCAGCTTCAGAGAGAGTGGGTGAGTGAGCTCCACCATCCTCGCTAGCACCCACCCCCTTATATCTCCGCCCCGTCCCCCTCCCCCAAGGGTCACTGGAATCTGTCTTTCCCCCCCCCCCCACCCCGATCCATCTCCTTTCAGACCCTCCCCCTTCTCGCTGGTGTCAGCGGCTCCCGTCCAGGTGAGCGACACCCCGCTCTGGGCGTCGCCAGATGCCCTCCTCTCCCCCTTCATGACCCCCTTCACACCTTGAGCCTTTGAGGCACCGTCCCTTTCAGGCCCCATCCCTGGGCAGTGCCAACCTGGCATGATCAGGGGGCCCTGCTCTGCCATGTCCCCGACCACCTGGGGGGTCCCAATGTCCTCCGAGCCCAGGGCCCCCCCCACCCCTCCCCAGTAGTGATTCCCGTCGGTCTCCCCCCTAGGGGGGAGGGGGTGGAGAATATCAGGAGTTGGGAGAATCCGGCTTTAAATGGAAGCAGCAGACGGGATTCGCCAGCCTCCCGCGTGTTTCCCGTCGGCAGGAGGCAGTGTGACGCATGGATGAATTTCGGATGCACGGTACGACCTGTATTGGGCGCAGTAACGGTTTAAAACCTGGGTTAGTGTGTGCGACTGCTGCAATCATGTTTTTAAAGAAATGCTGCCGCTGTGGGGCAGCAGTGCTAATGTGCCACCCCTGCTCTTCCTGCAACTCTACCTTGAATGTCATCTACACTGTTGCTTCGCAGTGCCAGGGACCCGGGTTCGATTCCCCGCTGGGTCACTGTCTGCGTGGAGTCTGCACGTTTCCCCCGTGCCTGCGTGGGTTTCCTCCGGGTGCTCCGGTTTCCTCCCACAAGTCCCGAACGACGTGCTGTGAGGTGAATTGGACCTTCTGAATTCTCCCTCGGTGTATCCAAACAGGCGCCGGAGTGTGGAGACTAGGGGCTTTTCACAGTAGCTTCACTGCAGTTTTAATGTAAGCCGACTTATGACATTAATGAAGATTATGAGGGATTATTATGACCTCACCCGCTCCATGTAGCAGCGAGTTCCACATTCTAACCACTCTCCGGATCAAGACATTTCTGTCGCAGTTTCAATTGGTGTCCACCTCATGGTCATGGCCTGTAGTTTGTGTCTGCAAATAACTCAGTTTGTAGGTTGTAGAGATGAATGCAATGATAGAAGATGATTTCTCAAACCATTAGGACTAAATTGGATTTATTTGGGGGATTATGTATTTAGGGATGATTTAATTAGTTGGATCCCTGTGGCGGGTTTCATTTCAGTCCAGTCGCTCGAGAATAGAATATCGAACCAGGGTGGCAGGCGCTGAGAGGCAGCAGTGCTAACCACTGTGCCACCGTGCCGCCCTATTGCCTCTCTCTGGGACATTCTGGGTGAGGCATAGCTCTTGGGTCACGCACTGAGTGTTACAAAGACAATTACTGCTGCGTGAAGTGCACGTTGCTAATGAAAGTGCTGGTCGTACATCCAGCTCGTGTCAGACAATGTGACCCACACAGGGCTCCTTCCTGTACAGCAGCAATGTTTCACTCTCAGCCTGGTACAGCTCCGAGTCACAGCATGAGATTGATCTGTTCAGCCTTGGCTCAGGGGAGTGCGTTATCAGTCACAGGAAACCAAATGGAGAGGCTGATTAACACTGGCAAAGAAGTGGTAAAGCAGATAGAAATACCACTGTACCAAGATCACTTGGTTATCACTGCATCTGAACCACGCTTATGGGCTCAGACTGAGTCGCTGTGCAGTGTAACTCTGATTCACCTCACACTCCATGTTTTTTAAACCTGACACTTCCTAAAATTCTTTCACAGTATGTGGGCTGGCTAGACCAGCATTCGTTGCCCAACCCTTGTTGCCCCTGGAGAAGGTGGTGGGTGAGCTGCATTATTGAACCCGCTGCAGTCCATATAGTGTAGGTACACCCACAGTGCTGTTAGGGAGGGAGTTCCAGGATTTTGACCCAGCGACAGTGAAGGAACGGCCGATATATTTTCAAATCAGGGTGGTGAGTGGCTTGGAGGGGAACCTCCAGGTGATGTGTCTGCTGACCTTCTAGATGGTAGTGGTCGTGGGTTTGGAAAATGCTGCCTGAGGAGGTTTGGTGAACTCCTGTGGAGAGTTCACACTTGGAATACTGTGCACAGTTTCTGGTCTGCATACGATAAAAAGGATATAGAGGACTTAGAGAAGGGGGCAGCGCGGTGGTGCAGTGGTTAGCACTGCTACCGCACGGCGCCAAGGTCCCAGGTTCGATCCCGGCTCCGGGTCACTGTCCGTGTGGAGTTTGCCCATTCTCCCCGTGTCTGCGTGGGTTTCGCCCCCACGGTCCAAAGATGTGCAGGGTAGGTGGATTGGCCACGCTAAATTGCCCCTTAATTGGAAGAAATGAATTGGGTACTCAAATTTTTTTTTAAAATAGAGAACTTAGAGAAAATGTGAGAAAAAGATTTACAGGAATGATGCCAGAATTGGGAGGTCAGAATTATCATGAAAGGCGTTTCTACTCATGGGCAAGACCAGAACTAGGAGGTGCCAGGGGTAGGGGACGGTTGGAGAAGAAGTGGGAAAATAAGGAGCAGGGGAAAAATCACAAAATGTCTGCACACATGCTCACAGCTCGGCTTCTAGTAGCTTCTGTGATGCTTGTTTACTGTGCTCGAAGTCAGCACCCAGGCTTGACCACTCAAGCACAGTGAGCACAGATCAGTTACCAGACTCACATAATCAACCACAGTTCAAATGAACAATCGGGCTGTTTAGGCCCACATGTCCTGTTTCTGTTCTGGTATCTTCTGTGTAATGTGGTCAGAGGGCAGGCTGAAAACAGAGGCATGGAGTGACAGGCGTGAACTGAACATCTGAAACAATCCGCTCGGAATAATTGAAACTCCATTTCCGCACGCAGAAAATCTGGAACAAATGATCATTTTGATTAAGCAATGTGGAATAATAAGACGGGAAGCTAGTGTTTTAAGGAATGGAGTTATTGTCTAGCTTTAAATAAGCAGCTTTAGATTTGGAATGAATTATGCATTATGAATTATTTTCCCAATGAATTGTTCTGGACAGGAGGGAGTTTAATTTAAAACAGCCCTGATTTCCCCTCACACCGCCGGAGCAAACTTGAGTTAGGGCAAACTGAGAGGGTTAGTTTATTTGCACACACTCAAAAAACAGAAAGTGGGTGTCACTATATACTGCCCTGTGCAGTCATACAATAAAAACAAAATAAAGATATACAGGGCAAAGACCACAGAGCAAAGAGCCAAGTCCAGAGTCAAAGTCCAATGATGTATTCCTTCACAGAGGTTTGCAGGTTGAAGGCTGATGCTGGATAATTCATTTATCCAGTCGAGATGACCTCCAATATGGGATAAGCATGTGGCGATGAAATATCTTGTAGGCGGTGGTATCAAAGTTTAGAAGTCCCAGTAGAAACAGTATAATAATAATCTTTATTGTCACAAGTAGGCTTATATTAACACTGTAATGAAGTTACTGTGTAAAGGCCCTAGTCGCCACGTTCCGGCGCCTGTTCGGGTACACAGAGGGAGATTTCAGAATGTCCAAATGACCTAACAGCAGGTCTTTCGGGACTTGTGGGGGGAAACCGGAGCACCTGGAGGAACCACACGCAGACACGGGGAGAACGTGCAGACTCTGCACAGACAGTGACCCAAGTTGGGAATCGAACCTGGGACCCTGGAGATGTGAAGCAACAGTGCTAACCACTATGCTTCCGTGCCGCCCTACGAATTCAAACCCTGGACAGAGCCCTTTTTCTGAGTCACGTGACTCTCACCTCTCAACTTTGGCTTTGACAAAGTTGTGTACATTCCTTTGTCTGGGCTTCTGAGATTGTTAATGTTCCCACGATTAAGAATTACAAAGGAGGTTGCAGGTCCTTTGTCCTAGCAGATAAGGAAACTCCCTAGTCGGATTTGGCTTATGAAATATAGAAGACCGTTGGATCAGTCTCTTTGAATGTGGTCTCTGCAGCCCACAACATTGTTAGACTATCTTCAAAGATAACGAGGTGCAGTGTTGCAGTGTCTTTGATACTGTTGGATTGTGGGCGGCACGGTGGCGCAGTGGTTAGCACTGCTACCTCACAGCACTGAGGATCCGGATTTGATCCCGGCCGCGGGTCACAGCCCGTGTGGAGTTTGCACATTCTCCCCGTTTCCGCGTGGGTCTCACCCCCACAATATATATTTAATAAAAAAATATAGTGTGAGGTCTTTAGCTCCGTTAAATTAAATCTGTCACGATTTAAATCTGTCACGAATACATAAAAGATGTTTCTTCGAGATATAAGTATTTACCTGTGTGTGTATGTAGCCCCCTTTTTAACTTGTGAATGGTCCAATTTAAAAATAACCCAACAACTTTATTCCTAAGCAAGATAAAGGTTAGATTATCACAAAAACACGCTGAAAGTCACATAAGTAAAAGTGATGAATTACTATTGAAAATTAAATGCAGATCAGGATTTTTAAAAATGTATATTTATAGAAATGAGATTCACTTGAGTCCTTTAAGATATCGTTGCCGGCCTGTAGTTTGCCGTTTAAGCGTTGATTCTCTGGAATGAGGGGTTAAAGTTGAAGAACAGAGAACACCCACGTGGAACGTACCCCCAGCTACGGTAGTGGAGTCGGACACTTTAGGAAGCGGTTATTGGATAGGCACATGGAGTGCACTAGAATGATTGGGAGTAGGTTGATTTGATCTTAGTTTCAGACTAGTTCGGCACAACATTGTGGGCCGAAGGGCCTGTACTGCGCTGTACAGCTCTATGTTCTATAATACAGCACAGGAACAGGCTCTTTGGCCCTTCAAACCTGCGCAGATCATGGGAGCTGTGTTCCGCCGCTGTGATGGGTTCTGTAGTTGAATAGTCAGCACCTACCTCTGTTGGTGTACTCAGCAGGTAGAGCGGGTGAGGGTCCATTTTCTTTACTGGTTCTGCCAACACGACACTTGGAAGTTTGCCTGGATTTCTCTTTTTGGCAGGGCGGAGATGATTCCTCAGCAGCTTCCTCTGTGACTCCCAGTGGCAGAGACAAACTCGGCCCCCAGGTGCTGTTCACGGTTAGTTCGGCTGAGAGGTGTGCGTTGGAGCTGTCTTCCGAAGGTCCTTTTGGTTCTCTGCACAAAATGGTTCGCGGGGAGGTGGTGGCAAAGTGTATTGTCCCTGGGCTAGTAATCCAGAGGCCCAGGGTTACGCTTTGGGGACCGACGGTCGAATCCCAACAGGGCAGATGGTGAAAAAACCAATTCAACAACAATCTGGAATAAAAATCTAATGATGACCCTGAAACAATTGTTGTAAATAAATAATAATAATATTTTATTATTGTCACAAGTAGGCTTACATTAACACTGCAACGAAGTTACTGTGAAAAGCCCCTAGTTGCCACATTCCGGTGCCTGTTCGAGTCCACTGAGGGAGAATTCAGAATGTCCAAATTACCTTACTTTCGGGACTTGTGGGAGGAAACCGGAGCACCCGGAGGAAACCCATGCAGACACGGGGAGAACGTGCAGACTCCCCACAGACAGTGACCCAGCGGGGAATCGAACCCGGGACCCTGGTGCTGTGAAGCATCAGTGCTAACCACTGTGCTACCACCCGGTTCACTAATGCCCGTTTGGGGAGGGAAATCTGCCGTCCTTACCCGGTCTGGCCTACATGTGACTCCAGATCTACAGCAAAGTGGTTGACTCTTCACCACCCGCTGAAATGGCCGAGCGAGACACTCAGTTCAAGGACAATTAGGGTTGGGCATCAAATTCTGGCCCAGTCCAGCGACGCCCACATCCCTTGAATGAATAAAAGCAGGATTTGTGAAGTTCAGAACTGTGGAATCGTGCTTCGATATCAGTGATTGGGTTAGCCCAGGTCTGGGAAGCACAGTCCCATCCAATATCGTTTAGCCAAGTGTGGTAAACCACTGTTAGTATATTATATGTATTGTGGTAAACTGCTACTGTATTACATGTAATGTGGTAAACCACTGCCTGATGGCTCCGCCTCCCCTCGGGCTCGGTATAAAGGTGGCCGACCTCCGGCCCTGTCCCAGTTCGGGATCAGTGGCCAGGAGGCTTTCTATTTAGCTTATTAAAGCCTCAGTTTCATTCACTGCTCGTCTTGTGTTGGTTGATCACCAAGGTTACTAAAATGGTCTTTTAATTCAGATGGTTCCCATTCGCCCAGGTTTTGGTGAGATCGCAAAAAGCTATTCACATCTCCAGGCTGAGCTATTGTCAATTAGACTCTGTTTACCCTTGTGGGAATACACATTGAATTCCAAATATAAAATAAAAGCAGAAAATGGTGGAAAACCTCAGTGGGGCTGACAGCATCTGTGGAGAGAGAATCAGAGTTAAGGTTTCGAGCCTGTATCACTCTTCTTCACAATTTGAACTTCAAATGTCTAGTTGCAATCCGCTTGCAGCCTTTTACAACCTCGTGTAAGGATCCTCCTGATAATCCCAGTCTGTCCCTTGTTTTTTCCTTTTAATTTCCGTTATCCTGCTTTTTCAGTTTTTGTACATGGACAAAAGATTGCCTATGCCTTTAAGATAGACTTTACCTTTAATTTTTAAAAAAAGGAATCCAGCACAATGTGCTGACATCGGTGATGACTCACGTCGATGGACTTGGCTGGCGGCCAATGAGCTGTTTACTTTGCCAGGTTCCTAGCTGATAATCTATGCTGATCGGTTCTGACCATTCCGGAATGTTCTGCCAAGGACAGGAAGGCTTCAATTGGTTTTTAATTTTGTTTTGAAATTAGAGCTGAAGGAGGCTTATTTGAATTTCTCACTCTCCCCCAGAAAGGGTAAATATCTCTCAAACATCTGATTGGAGTCTCTATTTTCTCCTCAGTAAACGTGGTAGATATTCTAGTGAGACTGGACACCAAGTAAGATTAAGATCCAAGCTGAGAGCTGGGTTTGAGGGGAAACAAGGAATATTAAGGATCCAATCCAGCCACTAGCTGAAAGCAGGGTGTGTTGTTAAAAAACCCTTCTTTCAATCTCGCGTGGAGAACTCTGTTCTTTCTCGGAAAGGCTGTTGGTCATTCTGGTGGAGTTGGAAACAAGTCAGAATTAAACAGGCCTTGGGCGGATCCTTTGAGTGACGGTCTAGATGAATAAAAGTTAAAGTGACTCCCCAGAGGGAATCCCACAGTCTGGGGATTCAGACTGAATGTTTCAGCCAGAAGATCCTCATCAGCCAACCAACCAGTGGTTCTCAATCACTCCAAGAAGTTCAGCCTGCTGGAAAAACAACTTCAACATCCGAAGCAAGGACACTCATCTTCAATTTCATATCTTAATTCCTATTAATTTTACCCCTCCCCCTGTGTGTGTCTGTCTTGTGTGTGTTTGGGTAGAGGATGCAATGGTAAAAGGGGGGAGTAGTCGATTAGCTGGCCATTATTCTATTATAATTAGTGCATGTCTTATTTCTCTTGTTATAAATAAACAGTTGTTGTGTTTCACTTACAAATCTGGTGCCCGTAAGTCTTTGGAGCAGTCAAGGGCCAAACATCTCAGAAACTTTATACAAATGATTGCTTAATTCACTTTGTGTTGGGACCCCAGGCCTGTGGGGCTGGTATTGACCGTACACTCGTTCAGGGTGTTGTAACACTTGACGTAAAATTGTAGGTGTAAAAGGTTAGGTGAATTTTGGCAGACATGTTTTACACGCCTCGTGTTATTTATTTATTTTTTAAAATATTTTTATTCGCCTCATATACACCCAACAAAAGATAACCAACAATAACAAATACAATAGGAATCGCCGAACCAACAACCCCCTC
Source organism: Scyliorhinus torazame (assembly GCF_047496885.1). Lineage (NCBI taxonomy): Eukaryota > Metazoa > Chordata > Chondrichthyes > Carcharhiniformes > Scyliorhinidae > Scyliorhinus > Scyliorhinus torazame. The sequence continues at coordinate 6,177,912 of NC_092735.1, forward strand.
AACATCCAAACCCAAATCTTCCCCCTACATCCCAACTACAAATCAAGAGAGACTCCACGATCCTCCCGTACATGGTAAACAAACCGTACACTCAACGCCCCCCCCCAAACCACCCCTCCCCCAAACCAACCCCCCCCTAATGTTCGATGGCATCCAATTCTTGAAAGTGCAGGATAAACAAGGCCCATGAATTTAGAACCTTTCCACCCACCCCGTCAACTCAAACTTCACCTTCTCGAGCATTTAAAATTACAGCAGGTCCTCCCGCCACGCCAGGAACTGACCACCGACCCAACAGGACCCGTCTTCGGGCAATCAGCGAGGTGAAGGCTGAGACATCTGCCCCCCGCACCTGCCTGCTGCCCCAGCTGGCCCGACACCCCGAATATGGGCTTTTAAGGGCCTTGGTTCAAAACTCACCCCCGCGATGACCGAAAAGACCCCCCTCCAATAGCCCTCCAGTTTCGAACAGGACCAAAACATATGAACGTGGTTCCCCCGCAACGTTCACTCACATCTTCTACCCCCTGAAAGAGTCGGCTCATCCTCGCCCTCGTGAGGTGCGCCCTGTACACCACCTTCAGCTGTATCAGCCCCAACCTCACACACGAGGTTGAGGCATTCACCCTCCGGAGCACCTCGCACTACAGTCCTCCCTCCATACCCTCCCCTAACTCTTCCTCAAACTCGCTTTAATCCCCTCCAATGATACCTTATCCTCCCCCAGAATCTTTCCATAGATCGGCGACACCACCCCCCTCTCCATTCCCCCTGCCGTCAGTACCTCCTCCAGCAATGTGGAGGCCGGTGCTTTGGGGAAGCAGATTCCTGGCGAAACCTCGGACCTGCGGATATCTAAATACCTCCCCCAGCCCCAGCCCTTATTCCTCCTCCAACTTTGCAAAATGGCCCCCCCCCCAGAAACAAATTCTTTAATATCCTAACTCCCCTCTCTGAAAACTCCCAAACTCCCATCCCACTCCCCTGGCTCAAACCTATGGTTCCCCCTACTCGGCATCTCTCTTGACCCCGCCCACAGCTGAAAGTGCTGCCTCCAGATCTTCAACGCCACCACCACCGTCGGACTCCTTGAATATTTCCCCAGGGCCAGGGGGAGCGGTGCTGGTGCCAACGCCCTCAGCCCGGACCCCCTGCATAGACTCTCCTCCATTCTAACCCACTGGGAGTCCCTCACCCCTCGAACCCAGCTGGACACTCTTTTTTACCTCTTCCACTGGAACAATGATTTTCCCCCCACTTTAATGAACCCCGCCGGCTTGTCTTGTTTTACGGAGTCCCAGTACTTTCCTTAAGCCACCAATGTTGTGTTTGGTCCTTTGTGCTTCATGAAGGAATCCACCAAACACAGCGACTTGTCCAAACCAGCATCTTTTATTGAGTCTCGTGTGGTAAGATTGCAATCTGGTACAGAGTCTGCAAACTACTCTTCTGGAACTTGCACCTAGCACCATTCACATGTACCTCTTATTACCCTCGCAATGTGATGCAGAACAAGGCCATGCAGCGCGGGTTCAATTCCCGTACCAGCTTACCCGAACAGGCGCCGGAATGTGGCGACTAGGGGCCTTTCACAGTAGCTTCATACTTGTGACAATAAAAGGTTATTATCCCCTTATATCGGAGTCACAGGTCACATGACGTTGGTCTAGAGACCGCATGGTGTGTCTGTATCGCCACCTTTTGGTTGGAGGTCGCATACCTTCCAACTATGCTACAGTCCGTAGGCATATCAGAACAACCAACACTGCGACGTTGTGAATCCATCTTTATTACAACGAAAACACTTACGTTTTCTTACCTCTCTTCACAGGTTGAAATTGATATTGCGAACCTTAGCTTAGCTTGCAAACTAATTCTAAATCATCTGTCATTTCTGCTAGTGGCGCATGGTTAGCACTGGGACTGCGGCGCTGAGGACCCGGGTTCGAATCCCGGCCCTGAGTCACTGTCCGTGTGGAGTTTGCACATTCTCCCCGTGTCTGCGTGGGTCTCACCCCCACAACCCAAAGATGTGCAGGGTAGGTGGATTGGCCACGCTGAATTGCCCCTTAATTGGAAAAAAATAATAATTGGGTACTCTAAATATATATTTTTTTAAAAATACATAAATTTCTGCTACCAGTCTCCGAAGTTCAAATTCTCTCTCACTTCCCTTTTCTTCTGCCATTGCCCCTCTCGCCTCTTCATTTTCCTGTGTCTCCAGTTGATTCATTTGTAATTGAATTCTTGCTAATTCTAATGATTCAGGCTGAGTCTCCGGCAGATTTAAATGCTGAGCTGTTGTTTGTATTATCTCCACCTTCCTCACCCCTTCGGGTAAAGTTAACTGCAGCAGGGCAGCACGGGTGGCGCAGTGGTTAGCACTGCTGCCTCACGGCGCCGAGGTCCCAGGTTCGATCCCGGCTCTGGGTCACTGTCCGTGTGGAGTTTGCACATTCTCCCCGTGTCTGCGTGGGTTTCGCCCCCACAACCCAAAAGATGTGCAGGTTAGGTGAATTGGCCACGCTAAATTGCCCCTTAATTGGAAAAAATGAATTGGATACTGTAAATTTATTTAAAAAACGTTAACTGCAGTTTGTCTGCCAATCCCAACCGTTTTATTTTAGTCACCCGTTGTAAACCGTCCCAAATCATCTGTTCCACCCCCAGAGAATGTTTTCATCTGAAAGTCACTCGCTATGTAAACAGGACCTGATCTACGATTGCAACGGGATCTTGATCAATTAGGCCAGTGGGCCGACGAATGGCAGATGGAGTTTAATTTAGATAAATGTGAGGTGATGCATTTTGGCAGATCGAATCAGGCCAGGACCTACTCAGTTAATGGTATAGCGTTGGGGAGAGTTATAGAACAAAGAGATCTAGGAGTACAGGTTCATAGCTCCTTGAAGGTGGAGTCGCGGGTGGACAGGGTGGTGAAGAAGGCATTCGGCATGCTTGGTTTCATTGGTCAGAACATTGAATACAGGAGTTGGGACGTCTTGTTGAAGTTGTACAAGACATTGGTACGGCCACACTTGGAATACTGTGTGCAGTTCTGGTCACCCTATTATAGAAAGGATATTATTAAACTAGAAAGAGTGCAGAAAAGATTTACTAGGATGTTACCGGGACTTGATGGTTTGAGTTATAAGGAGAGTCTGGATAGACTGGGACTTTTTTCCCTGGAATGTAGGAGGCTTAGGGGTGATCTTATAGAGGTCTATAAAATAATGAGGGGCATAGATAAGGTAGATAGTCAACATCTTTTCCCAAAGGTAGGGGTGTCTAAAACTAGAGGGCATAGGTTTAAGGTGAGAGGGGAGAGATTCAGAAGGGCCCAGAGGGGCAATTTCTTCACTCAGAGGGTAGTGAGTGTCTGGAATGTGCTGCCAGAGGTAGTAGTAGAGGCGGGTACAATTGTGTCTTTTAAAAAGCATTTAGATAGTTACATGGGTAAGATGGGTATAGAGGGTTATGGGCCAAGTGCGGGCAACTGGGACTAGCTTAATGGTAAAAACTGGGCGGCATGGACTGGTTGGGCCGAAGGGCCTGTTTCCATGCTGTAAACTTCTATGATTCTATGACCTGAAAGAAAGTGACCGTTTTTAATCACTCACTGACTTTGTCTGGGTTGGTGACTGCTGCAGTCCTGTTTTTAAAAATCCTGGTTTGAAAGACAGCTAGGCCTTTAGGGAGCCAGAGATGCAACTAAAGCATCGTAAAAGTTGGGGCTAGAAGATTTTTAATTTTTATTGAGGGGATTCCCTGCCGGGCAGTTAATTAGAGACATTGGCTGCAATTTAACCGGGGAAAAACCTATGTCCGGTTCTGGGCACGTTTAGTTGCTGCAGCACCGGGAAACACCCGGCTATTCGATGTCTGACTTTATTATGGCCTCGGGGAGTTTGTCTCCGCTGCGGCTGCAGTTAGAATCATTTCCTGCTGCCCAGCCCAGCTCGGAAGCCTCCTCGCAGATCGGCGCACCATTTTGTCGGCTGCCCCGATCTTTCCACCCCCTTTCAACACCCCACCCTCTTTCCGACCCCCCCCCCCCCCACCCCCACCAACCTCGGGGAGGCCCCCGGGAACTCTCCGAGGTTTCCACGCAACTCTCCCCAGATACCTGAGCAACCCTCCAAAATATCTGAACTCTCCAAAATATCTGTGCAACTCTCCGAAAAATCCGAACAACTTTCCGATCGACTGTGAAATACGTAGGGTGGGGTTTTCTCATGGGCTTTATGTCTGGGCGAAGGACTAAACTCTGTGCTTCATGTGTGAAGTTCAGAAACAGTGGAAAATTGAGTGCTTAGTTTTTTAAAAAATTTAGAGCGCCCAATTCATTTTTTCCAATGAAGGAGCAATTTAGCACGGCCAATCCACCTAGCCTGCACATCTTTGGGTTGTGGGGGTGAAACCCACGCAAACACGGGGAGCATGTGCAAACTCCACACGGACAGTGACCCAGAGCCGGGATTCGAACCTGGGACCTCGGCGGCGTGAGGCAGCAGGGCTAACCCACTGTGCCCCCGTGCTGCCCTCGAGTGCTTAGTTGAGTGGCTTCAAGGGTTAGCAAAATGGTTTCTGGTTCTTAATTTTCAGTCTAAACAGACCATATTGTCGCTAACCAGGAACACAAGAAACAAATTGCTCTTCTGAAGATACATTCCAGCTTGGGCCATCGGCTTTTTCTATGATAATTTGGTTACTTACTGGAACTAGAGGCAGCATCTAGTCCCTTGACCTTTCCTGCTTTTCATTAAGACACAAGGACTGAGTCACAGTAAAGTGTGAGCGATGTGGGTGGCCCAGTGGTTAGCACTGCTGCCTCACGGCGCCGAGGACCCGGGTTCGATCCCGGCCCCGGCTCACTGTCCATGTGGAGTTTCCACATTCACCCCGTGTCTGCGTGGGTCTGACCCCCACAACCCAAAAAAAGATGTGCAGGGTAGATAGATTGGCCACGCTAAATTGCCCATAAGTTGAAGAAAAGAATTGGGTACTCTAAATTTATTTTAAAACATTAAGTGTGAGCGATGCTTCAAACAAGGGCGGCACTGTGATTAGCACTGATGCCTCACAGCACCAGGGACCCGGGTTCGATTCTGGTCTTTTCATAGAATTTACAGTGCAGAAGGAGGCTATTCGGCCCATCGAGTCTGCACCGGCTCTTGGAAAGAGCACCCTACCCAAGGTCAACACCTCCACCTGATCTCTATAACTCAGAAACCCCACCCAACACTAAGGGCAATTTTGGACACTAAGGGCAATTTATCATGGCCAATCCACCTAACCTGCACATCTTTGGACTGATGGTCTTGATTGATGGTCTCTGTAGAGTTTGAACAAGAAGGTGAAAATAAATCCGACAGGCTCCCCTGCTCCTTAGCACTTTGCACCGACTCGTTCTGGTTCATTGGCGATACAGTGGCACAGTGGTTAACACTGCTGCCTCAAAGCGCCAGTGTTCAAATCCAGCCTCGGGTGCCTGTTTGTGTGGAGTTTCTCCCCGTGCTCCGGTTTCCTCCCACAGTCCAAAGGTGTGCAGGTTAGGTGAATTGGCCACGCTAAATTGGACCTAGGTCGGGTGCTCTTTCTGAGTGTCGGTGCAGAATCGATGGGCTGAATGGCCTCCTTCTGCACTGTAGGATTCCAATCATATCTGTACAGCCGTCCGAGATATCTGTACTCCTACAAATCTGCTGTTTAAGCCCGCCTCAGATTTCCATCGTTCCACCATTGAATTTTGTGTCTTCCGCTTCGAAATGATCTGCAGAAACTGGGAAGAGATTTTATGCCAAAACCGATCTGTGACACAGCAGGGGCCCAACATTTATTCTCGTGAATGAGTGCTGAATCTGTGCATCGGGCTCCCAAGGGATAAGTGGAAAGCAATTTGTGTTAATATAATTGAGATAGATTCCTTTCAGAAAGTAATAACATTGGATGCATTATCTGTGGCTAATTTGGGAGAGATTGGTTGCTATGATTGGACAATAACTCCTTTATTGATGTATCACCTGACTACCAGGATACCAGAGGCCGAATGAGGTGAACCTGTGGCTCCCTCCATCTCTCTGTGCACACAAAGGAATGTGCCATTGCCCCCTGAGGTGTGATTCAGGCCTCGAAAGTAGCAGCTCATTCTTTAGCAGAGTACAGTACGAAGTCTTACAACACCAGGTTAAAGTCCAACAGTTTTGTTTCGATGTCACTAGCTTTCGGAGCACTGTTCCTTCCTCAGGTGAATCTTAGCAGAGTAGGAAGAGTATCAGAGGACCAGGATTTTAAACCAGAGATGAAGCTCATGGTTTACTGGGCCGTAGTGACCCTGCACCCTAAATGCTTCAGTGGAAATGAACAACCTGTCATAATATGCACCCATGCACATCATGAGGTAAAAGCAGGCAGTGACAGACACCCAGGTGAGCCAATCAATGTACAGAACAGAACACAACCAATCACAAGACGGGACACCAGAGGGGGGCTTCCACCTATAAAACACACGAGGCAACAGCACTCTGCCTCTTTCCACTGGTGATAGCTGTAGTGACAGTCAGGGTGTACAAATCATTCAACACCTCCTACACGTGGATCAGAGCTAGCCTGGTCTAGATAGTTAGCTTTAGTTTACTTAGTGTAGTAGAGAGTCAACCCACAGGCAGCTGTGTGCTTCGTTACTGAAGTTCAATAAATCTTATATTGAACCAACGCCCACGTTTTGTGTATACTTGATCTGTTAATTGCATCGTGTGCAATCAGTGTTACCCCAGGGTGAACAACACGACACAACTGTAGGAACCTTAAAACACTGGAGAAGTACCGCTAACGGCCCCTTTGCAGGTTCTGTAAAACCCAGAGGCAATAAAAGCATCTTCATCCAAGTCAGCCTTTTTAAAATTCTTACAAGTTGGCGCCACTAGCTGGGCCAGCATTTATTGCCCATCCCTAATTACCTCAGCCCTTGGACTGAATGGCTGGCTAAGCCATTTGAAAATCGCTTATTGTCACAAGTAGGCTTCAAATGAAGTTACTGTGAAAAGCCCCTAGTCGCCACATTCCGGCGCCTGTTCGGGGAGGCTGGTACGGGAATTGAACCCGCGCTGCTGGCCTGCTTTAAAAGCCAGCTCTTTAGCCCTGTGCTAAACCAGCCCCTGACCATTTAAGAGTCTACACATTGGGTCTGGAGTCACGTGTAGGCCAGACCGTGTAAGGACGGCAGATTTCCTTCCCGAAAGGATATTAGTGAACCAGGTGGGTTTTAAATTTCCAGATTTTATTAAATTCGAATTCCACCATCTGCCAATGGTGGGATTTGAACGCAGGTCTCCGGAGCTTGTCCCCGGTGACTCGACAGAGTTCCTGGCTTGTGACTGACCGAAATGGCAGGCACTCATACGGGCATGTCGGGTGAACACATCGGGAGACACCGTCGGGAATGTGCAGAGGAGAAGTCGAGGGATTGGAGGAAGCGCACAAACCCATCGACCTGCCCCGCAGAGTCTGCAGATCGTGCATTGGGTTTATCGGCCATCTCAGAACCCATCGAACCAGTGGGGAAGCAGAGCACCCTCCATCCCGAGGAACGGTACAAGAGGAAGGAAGGTTTCAAGTGTAACAATGTCAACGTGTATGGACATATCCGAGGGTGTAGTTTTACATGTTACAACTCAACACTTGTGTTTCGAAACTTGTCGACAAGTTGCAGTCAAACTTCCTCAGGGTCAAGGCACGGTAGCACAAGTGATTAGCACTGATGCTTCACAGCGCCAGGGTCCCAGGTTCGATTCCCGGCTGGGTCACTGCCTGTGCGGAGTCTGCACGTTCTCCCCGTGTGTGCGTGGGTTTCCTCCGGGTGCTCCGGTTTCCTCCCACAGTCCAAAGACGTGTGGGTTAGGTGGATTGGCCATGATCAATTGCCCCTTAGTGACCAAAAAGGTTAGGAGGGGTTATTGGGTTACGGGGATAGGGTGGAAGTGAGGGCTTAAGTGGGTCGGTGCAGACTCGATGGGCCGAATGGCCTCCTTCTGCACTGTATGTTCCATGTCTATGTTCTCGTGCTACTCCTAAATAATGACACTGAGCCTCTGGTTGTGTGACCCTCAGCTCCAAGGCCCGGCTGCCTGTTGCTGTGGTGACCTTGACAACTCCATGAGCAGTTGCAGTTCAGTAGGTGGAGGCTGGGGGGGCATCGGGTGTGCATGTGCTCCGCTCTGTAAACACAGTGAGCCTCTCTCTTCCCCTATCTCAACAACAGCGGCGTTAATCTCAAAAGTGTGCATGTGAACCGCTCATTAAATCCAACCCTTCCAGTGGCCCCAGGTGCTGAGTGGAAGGAGCAGAGGTGGGGCTGACCCATTCGCTCACACCAACACAGCCAGGCGTAAATCGGATTATAAATTAACAACTTCAACTGTGTGTGGAAACATCCCAAGGGCATCTGCATTTTGTATGTAGACACACACATATATACCCACATGCATACACTCAAAACTAGAACAGAAAATACTGGACACTCGGAGCAGGTCTGGCCACGCCTGCGGAGAGAGAACGGGGGCTAACGTTTCGAGTCTGGGTGACTTGAACTTTGACAAAGCGTCACCCAGACTGGAAACGTTCGCTCCCGTCCTCTCGCCACAGGCGTGGCCAGACCTGCTGAGATTGTTCAGCATTTTCTGTTTTTGTTTCCGATTCCAGCATCTGCAGTCATTTGCTTTTATCATGCATTCACACACATGCAGGCACACACATACACGCATGCGTGCACACATGTACATGCACACACGCAGGGGTCTGGCTTTCAGTGGATTGATGGGAATAATCAATAAAATGGCAACATACTGCTGTCAGCTCAGGAAGTTCATGCACTGTCAGACAAATCACTCAAACTCTGGCCTGTGATTCCCTCTCCGCGTTTCATTTCCTGGTCTTACCTGGGTCAGTGACAAAGCCTCTACGAACAATCGCAGCCCCTCCTCGGTCAGCCTGGGTTTTCGTCCCAGTAATCAACATGAAACGAGTATGTATGTGTGTGTGTGTGTGTGTGTGGAGGGGGTTGGAGGTGTCAGGATTAGAGCTTGAATGTGATGCCTGCCGTAGTCAAACAGCCCCAGCAACCACTTCACTTTCCCGACCTCTGGCTGATTGTTAGGGTCGGACAAAGACGGGTTGCTAGCCGCGGAACAATTCGCCCGGCATGGAGTCGGGAAAGAGCGGAGAAAGGAGCAAAAAATAAAATAGTTACGGCTTCTGCTTGAAACAATTCCGACATGCTGTCGGGCATCGCGAGGCCGCTTGCTGTGAACTCAGTGAACCGAGGCACCACCCGCTGGCCAATCCAGACACTGCACCAGCTTTCACTGCAACATTCAGGGAGGCCTCAATTGCCATTCTGCTCCGGTGGTTGGTGCGGCCACTATTCCATCAGTTGGCTGGACGGCTGGTTTGTGATGCGGGGCGAGGCCAGCACTGTGGGTTCAATTCCCGCATCGGTTCAGGTTATCCATCCTTCGCAACCGTGCCCCTCGCCCGAGGTGCAGTGGTCCTCATGTTAAACCCCCCCCCACCCCCGGGGTGGCATGTGGCACAGTGGTTAGCATTGCTGCCCACGACACGGAGGACCTGGGTTCGAATCCCGGCCCTGGGTCACTGTCCGGGTGGAGTTTGCACCCTCACTACCCAAAGATGTGCAGGTTAGGTGGATGGGCCACGCTAAATTGGATTGGGTATGGTCACGTGTACCGAGGTGCAGCGAAAAAGAAATTGCCCCTTAATTGGAAAATATATATAATTGGGTACTCTGTTAGCAGTGCGGCCTCACGGTGCCGAGGTCCCAGGTTCGATCCCAGCTCTGGATCATTGTCCGTGTGGAGTTTGCACATTCTCCCTGTGTCTGCGTGGGTTTCACCCCCACAACCCAAAGATGTGCAGGGTAGGTGGATTGGCCACGCTAAATTGCCCCTTAATTGGAAAAAATGAATTGGGTACTCTAATAATTGGGTACTCTAAATTTATAAACCCAGTCAGCTGGCCTCCCCCTCAAAGGGGAAAGTGGGTCTGTGGCGACATTTCCATTTTATCAGTCACAGTTCTTACCTGAGGATAATCTATTGAGCCATATTTCAGTCTTAAAATGAGCGCACATGTCAATTGAATGTCCACAGGCAGCGGGGCCTGATCAAAAGCAACATGGGAATCACAAAATTCAGTTCTGATGGAAGGCCGTCGTTCTGAAGGTGGCCGGGATTCCACCCCCCCCCGTGCCCCCCAAACTGGGGGGGGGGGGGGGGGGTGTTCCGTTGGCAGAGACGGCTCACCATTGGGATCTTCCGATCACACCGATGTCCGCAGCGTTTCACACTGTCCGCTGGCCACCAAGTTACAGCACAGAAGGTGGCCATTGGACAAAGGGCGGCACAGTGGTTAGCACTGTTACCTCACAGCGCCAGGGTCCCAGGTTCGATTCCCGGCTTGGGTCACTGTCTGTGCGGAGTCTGCATGTTCTCCCCGTGTCTGCGTGGGTTTCCTCCGGTTTCCTCCGACAAGTCCCGAAAGACGTGCTGTTCGGTGAATTGGACATTCTGAATTCTCCGTGTACCCGAACAGGCGCCGGAATGTGGCGACTAGGGGCTTTTCACAGTAACTTCATTGCGGTGTTAATGTAAGCCTACTTGTGACAGTAATAAAGATTCTTCTTCTTATAATCGCACCTTCCTGCACCCGCTCCACAGCCCTGTAGCTGACAGCACTTAAGGTGCAGATTCAGATCCTTTTTAAAGTACCGGGAGGGTGGCACAGTGGTTTGTACGGCTGCCAGGGACCCAGGCGGCATGGTGGCACAGTGGTTTGTACGGATGCCAGGGACCCAGGCGGCATGGTGGCACAGTGGTTTGTACGGATGCCAGGGACCCAGGCGGCATGGTGGCACAGTGGTTAGCATGGCTGCTTCACGGCGCCAGGGACCCGGGCTCGATTCCGAACTGAGGGGACTTTGGAGTTTGCAATTTCTGCCTTTTAAGCCTTTGTGAGGTATTTTGGGATGGTTCCTTATAATAAAGGCTTTTAAATTTAACGTTTTAAAAAAAAGTATCCAATTCTTTTTTTTTTACCCAATTAAATGGCAATTTATCACGGCCAATCCACCTACCCTGCACATCTTTGGACTGTGGGAAGAAACCGGAGCACCCGGAGGAAACCCACGCAGACACGGGGAGAACGTGCAGACTCCGCACAGACGGTCACCCGAGGCTGGAATTGAACCCGGGTCCCTGGCGCTGGGAGGCAGCAGTGCTAAGCACTGTGCCGCCCTCAGCTTTCACCAGCCTTGATTAGCATCTTGGTGCTGAGCACGTTGGCCGGGGAGGGCGTTGTTTTTGGACCACCTAACTATCCTGACTCCGCATCGGGAGGATCCGGCGGAGGTGCCCCTTCTCCGATGAACTGAGGTGCCTGTTGTCCATCTGGGAGCCTGGGTGTGTGCGCGCGGGGGGGGGTCACTGCTGCCCCGTAAACCGTGAGCTTGGTCTCGGGAATATTCATATAAAATTGAGGAGTCAAACATGAAAAATAAAATAACTCAATCCAGTCTTGAAGGAAATACCGAGTAATGAGATTTTAATGATGATGAGATTTCAGGCAAGTAGATCTGAAGTCATGTGAAAAGGAAACACACTTATTGAACTGAAAGAGGGGCTTCTCCGAGGGATTGCCCCGACAGAGTTAGACCATTAATACAGATAACACGGTGCTGAATCAAGGAACTTACAGTCAAACCTGCATCAAATGGACACCTGTGGGTCTGAATTTAAACTGTGCCCTTTGTAATCGGATTAATCCCATTACTCTGGAGGGTTAACCCAGAGCTGAGGTTATTTCTGCCTCATGTTTGGCAGACTTGGGAGTTGCAGCAGACGGTCTCGTCCGACCCCACCAAGGCTTGGAGGCCTGAGGCCTACACTCCGATCAGGCCTCGCCGAGATGGAAGGATGCCAACCCGCTGAGCCACCCAGTGAGAGGACGTCGAGCAAACGGCCCAGTCACCCAGGCCACAGAGATTCCCTCCTTTCTTTTCTTTAATATAAATTTAAGAGTACCCAATTATGTTTTTTTCAATTAAGGGGCAATTTAGCGCGGCCAATCCACCAGACCTGCACATCTTTGGGTTGTGGGGGTGAAACCCACACAGACACGGGGAGAATGTGCAAACTCCACACGGACAGTGTGACCCGGGGCCGGGATCGAACCTGCGTCCTCGGCGGCGTGAGGCAGCAGTGCTAACCCACTGCGCCGCCAACTTTCTTTCCAAAGTGCATTCCAACTCCAACTCCCCAAATGTGCGAAGCTCCACGATCCTGGCAGGGAGGAGGTTATACAAACTGTCGAGCACCGCAGAGAGAGTTAGCGAAAGAGGAAGAGACAAGAGATTTTGTTTTGTTTTTAAAAAAAAAAAGGGAATGCGTTATTAAAATCTGAAAGCGGATCGATGTGAACTTCCAAAAGGGGAATTACATAAATACTTGAACGAGACAAAAAACCCAGTGTTGGGTCAAATAGCAGTGGGATTGGTAATGGGCCGAATGGCCTGCTCCTGTGCGGTGCGAATCTCGGATAACACTGCGTTTGGCAAACAACGTTCCTCAGTTGATCGGGGGGGGGGGGGGTTAGGCTCCTAGTGACCATTTAAGCAGGTTTCTCTGAAAGCACGGACACATTTCTATAACTTTAATCTCTACCCACCCCATTCAGTGAGATTACACAAACGCCTGGCCTTCACAATCCTGTTTGGATTATTTGAAATACTGATCCTCAATCATTTTGTGGGTTTTACATTTGCTTTTAACCTATTCATCGAAAGCAATGTCTGCATTGGCACGGACCCCGGAGTGAGTCACTATTTACCCTCCTCAATCTCGGAAGGGGGGTCCCCCTTGGATCGAGATAGTTTCAAAGTGGGCAGAGCCTGTCCCCCCCCTTCCAACACATTACTGCAGTAAGGTACTTTCTATGAATTATACATATACAAAAACATTGTAAACACGATCTTAATTATAAGCAAACCATGACTGAAATGGGAATCCAGAGGTTCTGAGCATCGCTGAAGGATGACAAAGGGGCTCCTCGTACTGGTCTTGTTACATTCTCAGCCCCCCCCATCCCAATTCAAGAAGTCTGACTTGGTGATTTAGTGCTGCCATGGTCTCAGTCTCAGTCGTTCAGATGACAGACACCGATTCTGAGAGCAGAACTCTCTCTCTCTCTCTCGCAAGTTGAACCCATCAGTTTAGGGATGGGACAATTAAAAAAAAATCCCCCTCTTTTCCCGCTCCCACCCGGTTTTTCGTCCGGCAGCTTTGTTCAACCCCAAAGTAGAATTGAAATGGCTCAGTGGGGGATGGAACCTCTTTGCCTGGAGTTGGCGAGTGGGTGGGTGGATGGGGTGCTAGCACTCAGGAGAGGGGGGGCCCTCAGTGCTGGCTAGTTTGGGGGCGTGGGAGGGGTTCCCTGATGAGCTCCCCCCCCCCGCCGCTGTCTGGATGAACAACCCTGCAATTCCTACTGGATTTTGGCTTGTTTGTGGATGTCCGGTGGTGCTCCAAGTAATCTCCGCCACGCCCTGACGACACACGGGCACACCACATTTCTCGTCTATTGGCATCGAGATCAAACCAACTGGGAGGGGGAAGGGGGGCAGAGGTCCTGCTTCACTGAACTTCCAAAGGCCTTGGAGTTTGGAGAGCCCCTTTGAGCCATTGCCGACTCTCTGGGGCACATTTCTCTCTCCCTTTACCCTTCCAAATATAACAATTCAGGCAATTCTCCACGTCTGCTGTGAAATCGATTGTGGGAGGGCAATTCATACCTCAATAACCTTCTGAAAAACATTCTCCTAATCTTTCTGTTCATTTAGTAACGATCTTAAATTCATACTCTTTGATTATCAATTCACCAAAGGTTCCCCCATGATTTGCTTCATCAAATCTCATAATCCCAGTTTCTCTAATCACCCTTTATAATTAATTCTACCCACCAAATGTATCAAATCTGATTAAACCTGAACTGTCACTATTAATGTACGATAAATTAATTAGATTTTTGTTTAACATTGGTAATACATTTAAATTTGCCCCTCCGCCCTCTTTCTCCTCGAAGTCACCCTGACCGGTCCCTGTGCACCCCCCCCCCCTCTCGTAGGGTCACAGGTTCCTCCTGAAGACGGGAGGGGGGCTGGAGTTCCACGGGGCCCAGGGCGGCCCGCCGGCTGCCTCACCCAAGCCGTCATTCCCACGTCTGAGCCAGCAGGCTATCTGACTGGAGGGGGCATCGCGGCAAAGGCCAAATCTTAACCCCACCCCCACCAAACCCCACCCCCACCGTCCAAGCTGGGAAGGACAGGAGACCGAGGCGAGAGAGGCCGAGGGGGACACCACGAGCCGGCTCCTTATTTCAAACCGTACGTTCTTTGGATTCCCAAATACATTCAAGGCCTCCTATTAATGTCACTCAGCCGTGCAGTCTCACTGCCCAAACACTAAAACCAGTGCTTAAGCTAAACTGAAAATGATTAGTCTTATTCCTCTTTTCTTCATGATATATCAGATTATAGTTTAAGTACAGTTTCCTTACCATCCACTTAATCTTGTTGACAGTATAACATTATTGGAAAGAATATGCATCTGAAGCAACTATTACTTATTACAGAATATCCAAAGTTTGCAACTTGCTTGGAAAGTTTTTAAGGTAAGAAATGGTTGCAGAAAAACACTTAACTGAACCAGGTTTATCTATTAACTAACTTATTGAATATTAGCGAGCAATATATTTAATAGTTTTATTAATATAGATAAAAACCGGGAAGTGATGGATCCCCCTGGTCACCTCGTGCTCACAAGGAAGGCAGAGTGAGAGACCCATCCTGATCCCCAAACCTCTCTCTGTAATTCCGTCACCCACCCAGTGTTGGGCGAGGCTGCTGGGAGACTTTATATACTGTAATCTGGGCAGCATTTATTCCGGGAGAAATGAAATGAAAATCGCTTATTGTCACGAGTGGGCTTCAATGAAGTTACTGTGAAAAGCCCCTAGTCGCCACATTCCGGTGCCTGTTCCGGGAGGCTGGTACGGGAAGCCTTGCTTCCTTCAGATTTCGACGAGGCACGGGCCGTCAACTCTACATCCCCCGAGGCATCATGATTATGCAGCCCTTGGCTCCAGCCTCACACCCACTCTGGCCACTGGTCAGGCAGCGTATGCAACCTGCCTACCCACACCAGTAGGGAAAGGTCTCTCTGCCTGACTGTCAGTCAAACAGCCAAGTCTAATTTATTTCTAAAAGAGAGTAGAAAACAGAAGCATTCTGGGGCGACAATACCAAAACAAAAGGGACAGATCCTTATCGCGAAAGGGAGAAGCATAATCCCATCCACTGATTCTGTCTACACCTCCCGCTGCCTGGGGAAAGTGGGCAGCATAATCAAAGACCCCTCCCACCCGGTTATTCTCGCTTCCAACCCCTTCCATCAGGCAGGATACAAAAGTCTGAGAACACGCACTAACAGATTCAAAAACAGCTTCTTCCCCGCTGTTACCAAACTCCTGAATGACCCGTATGGACTGAACTGATCTCTTCACTCATCTTCTCTACTGATGTCTCTGCATTTACATTGTGTATTTATTGTATGTCCTATGTTTTTTAATGTATGGACAATCTGCCTGGACTGCAGAACGATACTTTTCACTGTACCTCGGTACACGTGATAATAAATCCAATCAAATCCAATCCAATTTAATGAACCAAGATGTTCCCGTGCCCCCAGCATTCCGACACCGTCAACAAACACCAATCAATCTCATTGAACAAAACGGGATGAAGACTGAAGGTGAGAAATGGAGCCATGATATATAAGTAAATGCAGCGATGTTTTGCAGGCAGCAGTGTTCTGTAGATCGGTCTCTAATCCCGGAAGGACCCAGGACGAGAGTAGAGGGTTGGCAACCTGGGGCGAGGGAGCGACCTCATTGGCTACTTAGGTGTCCAGTGAATTTCCCTGATTTCAGGACCGAGGGCGCAATCCTAACCTCTGCCCCACCCAGACCGATAATGCTTCATGTAAAAGCTTTGGGGGCTCCCAATGATCCATTATGGCAGGAGCCCGCACGCCACCAGGTTGGGACGCGGGGGAAGACCCCCCCCCCCCAAAATAAATCCCTGCCTCTACTCAGAGTACCGACAAAGAATTTGTTTCCCAGGCTTGGATAGTAGAATATGCCCACTCCAACACACTCTGCACAAAGTTACCTGACCTGCCATTCAATAAGTAACGAGCTACCGAGACACTTGCTCTCCGCTTTGGCCAACAGAAACCAAACTTACTCATACTGTTCAGCGAGGCCAGTATTCCCAGCCCACAACTGACATCTAAGGCAGTTCCCGTCTTCGCCCATTCGCAAAATCAGGAGGTTTATAAAAAAAAAAAAAAAATTCCTCTAACCATCCAAAATATATAATTTGGCTCTTTCATAAAACAGGAATGTTAAAGGCGAGTATAGCTTCGTCATGGCAAGTGGTTTGGAGAGGGGACTTCCAAACCCGCATGCCTCAATACTCGTCAGCAGACACAGTGAAACTGCTGATTCCTGAGCAATGGTAACAGGGCCCTCCGCGTAAATATACAACTCCGGCAAAATCAAAGCCAGTCCAGATTAGCCACGACCCAACGCAATGACGGAACAGGCTCGAGGGGCCGAATGGTCTAATTTACTCCCATGTCTTATGGTCTTTGGTCTTAAGGCAGCTGTGGGGTACATTGCTCAAAGGACGAAACCAAACGGTGACAAAATAGTTTCCAACAGTCCACTGTGAATTGCCGGGACGTGGGGGAGAGCAAATTAAATAGTGTGGGGGTGGGGGGGGGCTCTTACAGCACACAGTGACTCTGTTTCGCGCTGTGCAATGATTGTGGGGAATGGTACCAGGGATTGTCTGGGTGGTAATGCACCAACTTGTCACACCGATAGCTCCTTCCTCTAGGTCGAGAGGTAACCTGATGAAGAGGTTGGTAAAATGGCGACGAATCTGGTAGAGTAGACATCCGTCAAGAGCTTCCCATCGGCGCGGAGTCCCAAGCTCGAGCCACTCATGGGATAAAGAAGTTTGGGGGAAACGTCTTTATCCACAGAATGGCGAGAGCGTGGAACCCGCTATCACTGGGAAGGCGGCTAGATGTATCTTAGGGAAAGTTGGTAACACGCGTGGCAGGAGTCAGGAATAGCGGGATTTGCTGGAAGGATGGGATGAAGAGGGATGGGAGGAGGTTTGTGTGGAGCATTCGACTGCTGTGCACAAAACCGCCCTCCCAGCACACAGAGCAAGTGGATTGTCCGAGGAGACAGCTGCAGGCGGGAGGGTGTGTGGCATAGAACACAAATTGAAGGTGATGAGGGAGACAACAGTTATTTGAAATAAATGGTCTCCTGCTCTCGGGGTCCAGATTTCCACCTCTAATGGTTAGAAAATAGAGGCAAGTGGTTGAGGTGGGAAGAGATTATTTCTGATGGCGAATATGTCTCCCTCCTCCCATATTCTCTCCGAAACCAGGAGGATACATTCGGATGATAACATTCTTTTGGCTCATTTACTTCCAGCCTTTCAGGATCTCAACCCTCCTGCCTTCGAGTTTCAGCATTTAAAAGGAGATCGAGGTCAGGGTCTTTCTGCCCATCAGGCTAATGCTTTCCCAATGACCCGGGCAACATAATCAGAATGCCGCTGGGGCAGGCAGGCAGCAGGAAGGCACGGCATAGGTCAGCTGGTCCTGTGCAGCCAACATTATCGTGAGCCTCGGTGCCACTGGACCAGGCAACGGGTGGGGCACGCGAACAAAGTCAGGCAGGGTTTCCGCTCCCGTTTGTCACCCTGGGCAACACACACACCTCGAGAGCAGCTACCAGGCTGAGCTGTTGCCATTCTTGGAGACTCAGCCCTTTCAGTCAGTAAGAATGAGGATAGGTAACTGCAGGAGTCAGTGACGTCAGGGATGAACGTTTGTGTGTGTGTGGGGGTGGGGGGGGGGAAGAGAGAGACAGTTTGACTATCTGACTAATGTGTGCCTGTGCAGATCAGCAGCAAGGGTGGGGATCCCAGTGAATCTTTTAAACAGCTCTGCCAAAGGGAGATAATGTACAAGTTTAAAAGCGTAAGCCATTTTGACGGCTCTCACTCTGGTGTCCTCTGCCTGAGGTTAATGCAAGTTTCCTTCCCTTTCTCTCGCTCCACAGCACTGCCCCCCTGCTTGGTGTATTTGTACACTCACACTCACACACACACACACTCACACACACGTACGTGTGCAGACTATCAGAGGTGGAAACCCTGCTCTCCTTTGTCTTCCTGTACATGAAGATAAGTCAGATCCCTTTCCAGCATGCCTGCCACACCCTCCACCATCAGCCAATTCAGATGCCTTTTCTGGTTACTACGGCTCAACTCTCGCCGGGAGTGATTCGCGGAGCCACGCCTCCGGTTGTAATGTCACTGCACACAGATGCCAAACCTCCCGACCTCGTCTCCTCCTCTGCCCCCGCCCACCCCCCAACCTCCCCACCCACAGCAGCTTTGAGTACTTTTTGTTGTTTTAAAAGCTGCTCCCGCCTTGTTACAACTGCAACTAAAGACGAGAGGAAAAGGCAGCGTGCGCGGCAACAGGGGTCACCTCGGGGTGTGAGGGGGTCACGATTCCCGACTATCCATTTTACCCAACGCAGTTCTTTTTTCTTTTAAGTTTTAAAAGGTCGCAGCACTAATTTAAGCTGAACCGGTTTTATCCATTAATTTAAGTCCTTCATCAAAAAACTGTATTTGCCGAAGTCGTCGTCGTCTGGCGAGATCAGCATGTCTTTCCTGGCTTTGGCAAGCTTCAAGTTCATTAACTCCTTCCGTTCCACCCACTCCTCCAGCTCGGACTGGCTGTGCGCAAAGCGGCATTTATCGCCATCAGGGCAGCCATTCTTCCTTTGTCTGCGGGGAAGGAGAGAGTTTAAGATACAAATACAGCAAACCTGGGAATGGGACGGAGGCCACTCAGCCCCTCCAGCTTGTCCGACCAGCTCATGGAATGAGGAGGAGGCCCGACAGCCTAATCGTTCCACGCCTCCTGCGTGAGGAGGCGCTTGCGGCTGGACGTCGCTCCTGAACCGCCCGTCTCTAAGATGCTTCCTCCTGTTGCTGCACTCGCCCACCGGATCAAACTCTGTCCACCCTCCCTTTAACCGTCTTAAAAAACACCTCAATCAAATCGCCCCTCAATCAGTCTGTACTCAACTCTCAGAATTTAACCCCTCTCAGCCCCAGTGCTATTTTGGTGGGTGGTTCCTTGGGCGTTTCCGCCCTACGGTTGTAGCAGGCTTGGTGGCATCGACAAGATGGGCCCACTCCACGTGATGGCGGGTGTAATCTCATGAGGGATGAACCGGAAACTCAGCGGAGGGAAATCTCCCTGTTCATAGGGTTAGAGAGAACAGGTCATTCTGAAGCAGCACCATTCTGCCCGACCAGTTCATGCTGGCAAACGCTCCACTCGAACCTCCTTCCACCTCTCCCCTCATTTAACTCGATCAGCAAAACCCTCTATTCCCTTCTCCCTCATATATTTAACTAGCCTTAATTTCCTTCATTAATCTACACTGTTCACTTCAGCCACTCCCTGTGGTAGCAAATTCCCCACTCTTACTTCTCTCTGGGTGGCACAGTGGGTTAGCACAGCTGCCTCACAGCACCGGGGGCCCCGATTCGATTCCGGACTCGGGTGACTATCCGTGCAATCTGCACGTTCTCCCCCGCGTGTGCGTGGGTTCCCTCCGGGTGCTCCGGCTTCCTCCCACAGTCTAAAGATGTGCAGCTTAGGTGAATTGCCCCTTAGTGTCCAAAGGTGTGCAGGTTAGGCGGGGATAGGGCGGGGGAGTGGGCCTAAGTAGGGCGCTCTACATCGGTGCAGATTCGATGGGCCGAATGGCCTCCTTCTGCACTGTATGAATTCTACTCTAATAAAGAGGTTCCTACAGAATTCCCAGTTGGATTATTTGGTGACCAATCTTACACAGATGGCCAGTAGTTTAGATCGTTCCCACATTGGAAACATGTTCTCGGTCTACTCATTCAAACCGTTATAATTTGTAAGACCTCCCGAGAGACGAGACTCAGCCTGTCCACCCCTCTCCTGATAGGTTATCCATGTTGAGATTCAATGCCAATCGTACGTTTCCACCTTCTCAAGGGCAATTAGGGATGGGCAATGAATGCTCGAGTTGTCAGCGACATCTCGTGAATGGGTGCACATAACTACAGTTGTCAGAATTCCTTTTCCCAATCGCCAATGAATTTTTGTAGTTACTTTGCCTTTTACTGTGGGCTGGTCCTTTCAGAATTTGCTCCATCCCCATTAAAGCAGCTGGGAAATGGTGCCGGCTGCCTCATGTTTCCCTTCCGCCTGCCCCGCGCCTCACCTCTCGCACAGCCTGAACTCCCCCATGGGGAAACGGTGTTGCCAGCAGCTCTGATCGTCCTCGGAATTGAACACCTTGTCCTTGTGTTTCTCCGACGTGATGTGTTTCGCCCACTGCTTCTCGCTGTTGCTGTTTTTGCCACAGAGCCAGCAGTGGTAGCCCATCTGTAGAAAAGCGGTGACACAGCAGTTTTAGTTTCAATGACGACCCTGGTGGTCTTGGCCCCCCCCCCCCCCCCCCCCCCCCCCCCCATTTCTACAACCTCCCCCAGTGCTACATCGCATCCTGTGATGTTTTCGGAATCTGGCCTGCTGCATAAACTCTTGCTGTCTAAGCCACTCTCAGCAACAGAGTGTCGAGCCAGTCTAGCTCTGTTCCCCTGAAATCCTGCTCCCAAATCCCGTTGCCTGCTTTCGATGCCTTCTGAAGCCCCCGGGAGGACCACCTCTCTTATCTTACCCTTGGTCCCCGACACTACTCTGCTTGGCATTGATTGCTTACTCTCCTTTGTTGCATGGGGCACATAACCTTGCCAACGGTGCTACAAGTAACAACGCAGGTAACAACGCTGCGATTGGCGAATGACCAAGGCTGTGCCAGGGAAGATGACAGAATTGACCAAGCGGCACTCCCACGAATGGCATAGTTTGGCAAGTGGACAGGATACTTGAACCAGACATGCCCGAATCCATGGATCAAACCCCAGTCCTTGCTGGTGTAGCTGCTCTTTGTCAGGGTGACAGCAGAGAGCCCCGCAATTAGCCCCGACCTCCCATGACTCAAGAAGGGGAGTAGAGACAACCCCGGTAACTATAGGCCAGTGAGCCTTACTTCTGTTGTGGGCAAAATCTTGGAAAGATTTATAAGAGATAGGATGTATAATCATCTGGAAAGGAATAATTTGATTAGAAATAGTCAACACGGTGTTGTGAAGGGTAGGTCGTGCCTCACAAACCTTATTGAGTTCTTTGAGAAGGTGACCAAACAGGTGGATGAGGGTAAAGCAGTTGATGTGGTGTATATGGATTTCAGTAAAGCGTTTGATAAGGTTCCCCACGGTAGGCTACTGCAGAAAATATGGAGGCTTGGGATTCAGGGTGATTTAGCAGTTTGGATCAGAAATTGGCTAGCTGGAAGAAGACAAAGGGTGGTGGTTGATGGGAAATGTTCAGACTGGAATCCAGTTACTAGTGGTGTACCACAAGGATCTGTTTTGGGGCCACTGCTGTTTGTCATTTTTATAAATGACCTGGAGGAGGGCGTAGAAGGATGGGTGAGTAAATTTGCAGATGACACTAAAGTCGGTGGAGTTGTGGACAGTGCGGAAGAATGTTACAAGTTACAGAGGGACATAGATTAGCTGCAGTGCTGGGCTGACAGGTGGCAAATGGAGTTTAATGCAGAAAAGTGTGAGGTGATTCATTTTGGAAGGAATAACAGGAAGACAGAGTACTGGGCTAATGGTAAGAGTCTTGGTAGTGTGGATGAGCAGAGAGATCTCGGAGTCCATGTACATGGATCCCTGAAAGTTGCCACCCAGGTTGAGAGGGTTGTTAAGAAGGCGTACGTTGTATTCGCTTTTATTGGTAGAGGAATTGAGTTTCGGAGCCATGAGGTCATGTTGCAGCTGTACAAAACTCTGGTGCGGCCGCATTTGGAGTATTGCGTGCAATTCTGGTCGCCGCATTATAGGAAGGATGTGGAAGCATTGGAAAGGGTGCAGAGGAGATTTACCAGAATGTTGCCTGGTATGGAGGGAAGATCTTATGAGGGAAGGCTGAGGGACTTGAGGCTGTTTTCGTTAGAGAGAAGAAGGTTAAGAGGTGACTTAATTGAGGCATACAAGATGATCAGAGGATTGGATAGGGTGGACAGTGAGAGCCTTTTTCCTCGGATGGTGATGTCTAGCACGAGGGGACATAGCTTTAAATTGAGAGGAGATAGATATAAGACAGATGTCAGAGGTAGGTTCTTTACTCAGAGAGTAGTAAGGGCGTGAAATGCCCTGCCTGCAACAGTAGTGGACTCGCCAACACTAAGGGCATTTAAATGGTCATTGGATAGACATATGGACAATGAGGGAATAGTGTAGATGGGCTTTAGAGTGGTTTCACAGGTCGGCGCAACATCGAGGGCCGAAGGGCCTGTACTGCACTGTAATGTTCTATGTTCTATGACTAGACAGAGAAAGGAAAAGTGATCAGGCTGGTCCTCCACTTCCGGCCAATATCCGGTGATGCTTGCTCGTGAGTTGATATGGGACGAGTTCAGATTGAGCTTAGTTGCGTTGTGCTCAGATAAGCTACTGGCCAAGCTCACACATGAAGTACAGAGCAGCCCCGAAGAACATTAACCGAGGAACAGTCAGCACCTTCAAGTGATCTGGCATGAATACCGAAAAGGGAAGGAATGAAATGGGTGCAGTTGACTCGTTCGAAGTTTGGTCAGAGGTGGGTCACGATGCATTGGGAGGAAAGGCTGTTACGAACTCCAACCCTTACGGTGAACGATGTATCTCAAGAGAGGGAAGAAGTTCTTCTGAAGCACCTTGTACTTGTGCCAGCGCAAGGCTTATTGGGCAGTCAATTCCAGGTCTTCTGCATCGCACCTTCTCTCTGATCTAAATGGGAGACCCCTTATTTTGTAAACGCAACCTTTCATAGAATATCATAGAATTTACAGTGCAGAAGGAGGCCATTCGGCCCATCGAGTCTGCACCGGCTCTTGGAAAGAGCACCATATCCAAAGTCAACACCTCCACCCTATCCCCATAACCCAGTAACCACACCCAACACTAAGGGCAATTTTGGACACTAAGGGCAATTTATCATGGCCAATCCACCTAACCTGCACATCTTTGGACTGTGGGAGGAAACCGGAGCACCCGGAGGAAACCCACGCACACACGGGGAGGACGTGCAGACTCCGCACAGACAGTGACCCAAGCCGGAATCGAACCTGGGACCCTGGAGCTGTGAAGCAATTGTGCTATCCACAAGGCTACCGTGCTGTTCCTCGAAGGACAACCCGTTCATCCCAGAAATCAGCCCAATGAACCTTTGGGCGGCACAGTGTGGGGCAACACAGTGGTTGGCACTGTTGCTTCAGAGCGCCAGGAACCTTGGTTCGATTCCGGCTAGGGTCACTGTCTGTGCGGAGTCTGCACGTTCTCCCCGTGTCTGCGTGGGTTCCCTCCGGGTGCTCCGGTTTCCTCCCACAGTGCAAAGATGTGAGGTTGGGTGGATTGGCCGCGCTAAATTGCCCCTTAGTGTCCAGGGATTGGCAAGTTAGGTCACGGGGATATGGCGGGGGAGCGGACGTGGGTACTCTTTCAGAGGGCCGGTGCAGACTCGATGGGCTGAATGGCCTCCTTTCGCACTGTGGGAATGCTACGATTCTCTAAACCACCTCCAATGCAAGAATATCCGTCTTAAACAAGGAGGCCAAAATTCACATAACCCTAGGTGGTGTTTCAGCCATGCCCTGTGTGGCTATAGTTGCAGCAAAACATCTCTATCTTTATACTCCATCTCCAGCAATAAAGGCTAACATTCAGGGCAGCACGGTGGCACAGTGGGTTAGCCCTGCTGCCTCACGGCGCAGAGGTCCCAGGTTCGATCCCGGCCCTGGGTCACTGTCCGTGTGGAGTTTGCACATTCTCCCCGTGTCTGCGTGGGTTTCGCCCCCACAACCCAAAGATGTGCAGAGTAGGTGGATTGGCCACGCTAAATTGCCAAAAATTAATTGGGTATTCTAAATTTATAAAATTAAAATAAAGGCTAACATTCCATTTATCTTGCCTGCTGTACCCACGTGGTCCATGTACGAGGATACCCAGATCCCGCTGTATTATTAATTACACAACACGACGCACCTCGTAATCAGCCTGCACCATTTTCCGCGGGAAGAGTCCGAGCAATAGTAGAGCTGCTCATTGGAATCCAGCTAAGTTGGGCTGCAGCTTTTCTTTCTTTTGGAGAAATTGCCTCCCCCACCGGAGCCTCAGCTCCCATACGTACCCCAACATCGGCGTAGTCCGTGGGCATGTGGATCTGCTTCTCGCTCTGCTTGCTGCTGAGTTCCGTGGGCTCCCCAGTCATCAATGGCTTCTGGTTCTTCAACCACATCTCATACATCTGCTGCATGTCATACACTGCTCAGGAGACAAGACAAATGTCGGAACAGGTACAGCAGGGCTCGGAATCCCAGCTTCAAACACGGTGCGCAAAGCATCAGGAACGGGAGGGGCTTCCTGCCTTGGCTCAGTGGGAGCGCCTTGCACCTCTTGAGTCAGCGGGTGGTAGGATTGGCAAGTCATGTTGCAGCTGTATAGAACCTTAGTTAGGCCACACTTGGAGTATAGTGTTCACTTCTGGTCACCACACTATCAGAAGGATGTGGAGGCTTTAGAGAGGGTGCAGAAGAGATTTACCAGGATGTTGCCTGGTATGGAGGGCATTAGCTATGAGGAGAGGTTAGATAAACCCAGTCTGTTCTCACTGGAATGATGGAGGTTGAGGGGCGACCTGATAGAGGTCTACAAAATGATGAGGGGCATAGACAGAGTGGATAGTCAGAGGCTTTTCCCCAGGGTAGAGGGGTCAATTACTAAGGGACATAGGTTTAAGGTGAGAGGGGCAA
The DNA here is from genome assembly GCF_047496885.1 of Scyliorhinus torazame. NCBI lineage: Eukaryota > Metazoa > Chordata > Chondrichthyes > Carcharhiniformes > Scyliorhinidae > Scyliorhinus > Scyliorhinus torazame. The sequence continues at coordinate 6,203,052 of NC_092735.1, forward strand.
GGTTTAGAGTAGATGTGCGAGGGAAGCTTTTTACACAGAGGGTAGTGGGTGCCTGGAACCCGCTGCCGGAGGAGGTGGTGGAAGCAGGGACGATAGTGACGTTTAAGGGACGTCTTGACAAATACATGAATAGGATGGGAATAGAGGGATACGGACCCAGGAAGTGTGGAAGGTTTTAGATTAGACGGGCAGCATGGTCGGCGCAGGCCTGGAGGGCCGAAGGGCCTGTTCCTGTGCTGTACTGTTGTTTGTTCAGGTCCCACTCTCAGCTCACACTCCAGCAGTACCAAGGGAGTACAGCACTGCTGGAGGTGCAGTCTTTCGGGTGGGACATTAAACCAACACCCTCTCGGGCGGGTGCAAAAGATCCAATGCCATTATTTTGATGAAGAGCTGGTGCCCTGACCAACATTTATCCCTCAGCCAACATCAGCAAATCAGATTCTCAGGTTATTTAGCACAGTGGAGAGGTTGCTGTCCCCAAATTGGCTTCTCGGGTTCCCACACGGCACCAGCTGCTGTCATTTCAAAGCAAATGAATCGGCTGTTCACCGTACTGGGCACTTTGGCAATGTAGCAGAGGGTTACTACTGCTTATGGGACAGAGCCAGTGCCTTCGACAGAGAAAGAGAGAAGATCAGGAGGGTTGGGGGGTTAGGGGAAAGATTGACGACACAGTGAAAACAAAGCAACTCCACTCACGTTTGGTTTCCTTCATGTATGTCCAGGCATCGAGCTCCTCAAAACTGTGGGCGAATGAGCAGTTTCCAACGTACTGGCACTTTTTCCCCTTTGCAACATGTGTACACAACTGGAGAATGAAGTAGAAGGTTTATTTTGGGAGTATTTCACTGAACAATCAATGCCAAACATTGGAACCCAAGATGGACTCCAAACCCAGGACTCTTGACACCGCCAGTCTCACGGCCAGTTGGACAGAAGAGAAACTGGAGTGAACAAAGAAATGTACAGCACAGGGACAGGCCCTTCGGCCCTCCAAGCCTGCGCCAACCATGCTGCCCGACTAAACTACAATCTTCTACACTTCCGGGGTCCGTATCCCTCTATTCCCATCCTATTCATGTATTTGTCAAGATGCCCCTTAAATGTCACTATCGTCCCTGCTTCCACTACCTCCTCCGGTAGCGAGTTCCAGGCACCCACTACCCTCTGCGTAAAAAACTTGCCTCGTACATCTACTCTAAACCTTGCCCCTCTCACCTTAAACCTATGTCCCTTAGTAATTGACCCCTCTACCCTGGGGAAAAACCTCTGACTATCCACTCTGTCGATGCCCATCATAATTTTGTAGACCTCTATCAGGTTGCCCCTCAACCTCTGTCGTTCCAGTGAGAACAAACCGAGTTTATTCAACCGCTCCTCATAGCTAATGCCCTCCATACCAGGCAACATTCTGGTAAATCTCTTCTGCACCCTCTCTAAAGCCTCCACATCCTTCTGGTAGTGTGGCGACCAGAATTGAACACTATACTCCAAGTGTGGCCTAACTAAGGTTCTATACAGCTGCAACATGACTTGCCAATTCTTATACTCAATGCCCCGGCCAATGAAGGCAAGCATGCCGTATGCCTTCTTGACTACCTTCTCCACCTGTGTTGCCCCTTTCAGTGACCTGTGGACCTGTACACCTAGATCTCTCTGACTTTCAATACTCTTGAGGGTTCTATATATTACCTACCTGATTAGACCTTCCAAAATGCATCACCTCACATCCCCGACACTCTGGTTTCTTTGGATCCAGATGACATCATAGAACCATAGAATCCCTGTAGTGCAGAAGGAGGTCATTCGGCCCATCGGGCACAGACCCTCTGAAAGAGAGCCCTTCGAGGCCCCCACCCTATTCCCATAACCCCACCTAACCTTTGGACACAAAGGGGCAATTTATCACGGCCAGTCCACCTAACCTGCACATCTTTGGACTTGTGGGAGGAAACCGGAGCACCCGGAGGAAACCCACGCACACACGGGGAGAACGTGCAGACTCCGCACAGACAGTCATCCAAGCGGGAATCGAACCTGGGACCCTGGAGCTGTGAAGCAGTAGTGCTAACCACCCAGTGGCCATTTCAGCCAATAGTTGAACATTTTGAACACCAACAGCCTATTAAAATGCCTTCTGCGAACCACGTAGCCCCTCGCATTCTGAGTTTCAGACTGCCCCGAGTCTCAAGCAAATACCTAAATGAATATGGACATTCACAGCAATTCGAGGAATTCACACATCCCTTTATGTAAGGATGGACCATCTACAAAGAACAATAGCATTCCAGCCGGCTTGTCATGTTTCACCATGGGTAATGAAAGATTGAAACTCAATGTGTGTTAGATGAATGAGAATGGATCCCATCAAACATCTGTTGTCTCATGATGGTCCCTAATCCAGGCTGGTTCCCGTACCAGCCTCCCCGAACAGGCGCCGGAATGTGGCGACTAGGGGCTTTTCACAGTAACTTCATTGAAGCCCACTTGTGACAATAAGCGATTTTCATTTTCATTTCATTTCAAATAAGACTAGGTGAGTTTCAAGGCATCAAACAACACAGGATGGAACAAGGACGTTGAACCTGCACAAGTCACATGGTGAGGAAGCCATTTTATTCCCGGTTTTAAAAATATAATAATAATCTGTATTAGTGTCACAAGTAGGCTTACATTAACACTGCAATGAAGTTACTGTGAAAATCCCCTAGTCGCCACATTCCGGCGCCTGTTCGGGTAGACAGAGGGAGAATTCAGAATGTCCAATTCACCTAACAAGCACGTCTTTTGGGACTTGTGGGAGGAAACCGGAGCACCCGGAGGAAACCCACGCAGACACGGGGAGAACGTGCAGACTCCGCACAGTGACCCAAGCCGGGAATTGAACCTGGGACCATGGAGCTGTGAAGCAACTGTGCTAACCATTGTGCTACCGTCCCAAATAACAATAAGAAACAGTAATGCAGACAGAGTTCCATCAGAAAGCCATTAAACCAGCTTCAAATCAGCCAAGCAGCCAAGGTGATAGAGAAATCTCTGGAAAGTGGGAGAAGGACTTCCCCTCCACCCCCAAACCTATTCCAACTTCACGTTCCTGTGAACCAACCTCCTGGAAATTGGACAATAAGGAGCCTCACGGCTTACTCAGAATTGTCTCCTTTTCAGGACCTACATTTCAACCAAAGCATCAACTCATCTAAGAAACCACGGGCGTGATTCTCTGCTCCCGCTCCGAAGTGCCCACGCCGTCGTGAACCTCGAAACGGCCCCTATCCCGACCGATTCAGGACCCGATAATGGGCTAGGAGCGGGGTCGCGTCATTTACACGCGCCAGGCCTTCCGCGGCGCCGCATACATGACGCGGCCGGCGCAGCATAACTGGCGTAACCCGTGCATGCGTGGTTGCCGTCCTCTCTGAGTCCGCCCCGCAAGAAGATGTCAGACGGATCTTGCGGGGCTGCGGAAGAAAGGGGGTCCTCCTTCAGAGAGGACGGCCCGAAGATCGGTGGGCACCGATCGAGGGCCACACCCCATTTGAGGCGCCCCCCCGGTGCAGGATTGGATTGGATTTGTTTATTGTCACGTGTACCGAGGTACAGTGAAAAGTATTTTTCTGCGAGCAGCTCAACAGATCATTCAGTACATGAGAAGAAAAGGGAATAAAAGAAAATACATAATAGGGCATCACAACATATACAATGATCCCCCCCCCCGCAGGGCGCCCCGCCCCCCCCACCGTTCCCGCGCTGTTCCCGCCGGCAGCGACCAGGTGTGGACGGCGCCGGAGGGAACCCACCATTTTGGCCTGGCCGCTTGGCCCATCCGGGCCTGAGAATAGCGGGGGTGCCGGAGAATCGCCATTTCGGGTGTCTCGGGCGATTCTCCGGCCTGCGCCGCGCGGTACTCGACGGGGCCGTTCTCGCCGCTTGGGAGGGCGCCGGACTGACGTCGCGGAAAAATTCGGCGACCCAGGCGATTCTCCCAACCGGCGCGGGAGCGGAGAGTCCCGCCCCACAGGTCTGCCACAAAAGAGACTGAGACAATCATTAATTGTAACTGCATTGTTTTACCTTCATCTGTGTCTAATCTTTGTGAACCAAGTTTGTGAATGTTGCATTTTAAACCTCCAGGGCAAGCGTGTAACAACTTATTTAAAAAAAAAAGAAACTCACAAAAAGTTTGCTGCTGGAATTATTTAAATTGGGACAGGCTCGCGGGCAAAAAAACACAAACCTTTTATGTACAAACGAATATTGAGAAAATACACAAATTCTGTCTGCCACACTGACTTCTCAGCAAATCCCAAGGCATTATGTTGAAGAGCGGGCGGAGCTCTTTCCAGTCTCCAGCCCAATATTTATATCTTAACCACTATCACAAAAACAGATTATCTAGCCATTAGCACACTGCTGTTTGTGAGCAAGACAGTGGCCACACTTTCATAGCGGCAAATCGTTCAGGACTCTCTAAAGTCAGAAAAACTCACTCACTGGCAGGAGTCACTGCATTGAGTGTGAACGCTGACTCATACTTTTTCCGTATTCTCCCCCCAGCTCAAGGCCACAAAAATATTTATTTACGTATATTGCTTGACTAGCAGTTTTGATTTCTGTTCCTCTTCTTCTCCTCACCCTTCCCTCCTTTCTCCACTGGCCCCATCTTGAAAAACCAAAGCTACAAATTTTGGTTTGCAAAGCTTCCACAAGTCAGAAGCTCTTTCCTGGGGTAGGAGAGTCAAATACTAAGGGACATAGGTTTAAAGCGCTTGGGGAAAAGGTATGAACAGATGTGCGAGGCAAGTTTTTTTTACACAGAGGGTGGTAAATATATGGAACGCACTGCCTGGGGAGGTGGCGGGAGCAGGTACGATAGCGGCATTTAAGGGGCATCTAGACAAATAGGGTGGGAATGGAAGGATACGGACTCCGTAAGTGCAGACGGTTTTAGTTTACGCAGGTACCATGGCCGGCGCAGGCTTGGAGGGCCGAAGGGCCTGTTCCTGTGCTGTATTGTTCTTTGTTAATGTTAGAAATAGGACCAGTTACAGACGGCAGTGAGATAAGATGAGTGTCTTCCTCTTGCGAGAGGACTCAAATCAGCCTCATTCTGGAGTCTGACAGCCTCAACCAGGGAGGCGGAGGGAATATTGTCAGAAATCATGAATGACAGGGCAGCACGGTGGCGCAGTGGGTTAGCCCTGTTGCCTCACGGCGCCGAGGTCCCAGGTTCGATCCCGGCTCCAGGTGGAGTTTGCACATTCTCCCCGTGTCTGCATGGGTTTCGCCCCCACAACACAAAGATGTGCAGGGTAGGTGGATTGGCCGCACTAAATTGCCCCTTAATTGGAAAAAATGAATTGGGTCCTCTAAGAAGAAAAAAAATCCATCCCCTTGGGCACTAAAGCTTTTGAAATGCTGCCAATTTTTATATGACTTGGATCTTATAAAGGATGGAGTGCCCCTGTATTGCATGGTGCGATTGTACACCCCATTCTGTCATTGGATGTGGAATTAAATAAATCAGAGAGATGCTGTGCAAGAAAAAAACATAAAAAGTCACAGGAAGGGCAGATTCTGTGCGTTTTCCGATACTCACATCGTACTGCTGTGGGATGTTTCTGCAGGAGGGCAAAGGCCGGATGGCAACCCACTTCTTCCGTTCATTCGACATCACCAGCATCACCCGCCGCTCCTTGGTCCATCTGCACAGAAACAAAACAGGCTCGTACACCACTGTGGGCAGCGCCACGTCTTAGGAAGGTCATGACCGCTTTGGAGAAGCGTACCAAAGAGGTGGAATAAAATGGATCCAGGAATACAAAAACACACAAAGAACCAGGAGCAGGAGGAGTCCATTCGGCCCCTTGCACCATTCGACAGGATCACAGCTCATAAGTTCATAAGATAAAGGAGCGGAATTAGGAAATCTATAACAATTATTGTCACAATTAGGCTTACATTAATACTGCAATGAATTTACTGTGAAAATCCCCAGTCGCCACATTCCGGCGTCTGTTCGGGTACACGGAGGGAGAATTCAGAATGTCCAATTCACCCAACAAGCCCGTCTTTCGGGACTTTGGCCCATCGAGTCTGCTCCGCCATTCGATCATGGCTGACCTCCTCCTGGCCTCAACTCCACCGTCCTGCCCGTTCTCCATAACCCTTCAACCCGTTACCAATTAAAAATCTGTCTAACTCCTCCTTAAATTTACCCGCTGTCCCAGCAGCCACCGCACTCTGGGGGAGCGAATTCCAGTTTCACAGCCCTTTGGGAGAAGTAGTTTCTCCTCAAATCTGTTTTAAATTTGCTAGCTCTCATGCTGAGACTATGACCTCTCGTTCTGGGATGTGCCACAAGAGGAAGCATCAGCTCCACGTTATCCATACCTTTTATCATCTCGTAGACCTCAATTTGATCTCCCCCCCCAGCTGATCCAATGTGGCCTCACCTCCTCTTTGTCTCCCTTGTTGATCCAGTTGTGTTAAGTCGGGGTGTTAATGTTAATTTATTATTGATGTACAGGGGGTAGGGAGATATGGAGGGTTGCTTTTCTAGACTGTGTTTTGTACTTAACCCTGTTGGGTTCCTTTTTCATTTTGTTATTGATATTTTATGAAAACCTTAATAAAAATTATTTTTAAAGAAAAAAAAGTCGGTCCAACTCAGCCTGGAATATATTCAATGACCCAAAGCCCCGACTGCTCTCTGGGGGAGAGAATTCCACAGACTGAGGACCCTGAGAGCAGAATTCCTTCTCACCTTCGCGTTAAATGGGGGACCCCCTTTTGTTGTTAAAGAAATTCTTCCACGGGATGTGGGTGTCGCTGGGCAGGGCCAGTCTTTGTGGCCCATTCCTAATTACCCTTGAACGGAGGGGCTTGCTCGGCCATTTCAGAGTCAGCCGCATGGTGCTGGGGCCTCAATTATTCACTTCATTCATTAATGACGGCTTAGAAAGTCACAGATCCAAATTTTCGGATGATACAAAGTTAGGCGGCACTGTCGACGGCCTAGACGACAGCATGAAATTGCAAGGAGATATTGACAGGCTGGGTGAAGGGGCAAAGTTGTGGCAGATGCAATTTAATGTAAGCAAGCGTGAGGTTATCCATTGTGGATCAAAAAAGGACAGAGCAGGGTACTTTCTAAATGGGAAGAAGTTAGGTACGGTGGATGTACAAAGAGACTTGGGGATTCAGATGCATTGAGACATAGATATTAACAGGATGGAAACAGGTCCTTCTGCCAACTTGTCTATGCCGTCCAGTCCCAATAACCCGCCTTTGGCCTGTATCCCTCTATACCCAGCTTTCCAATAGAACTGTCTAAATGCTTTTAAAACACAAAATTGTACCTGGCCTCTGGCAGCTCGTCCAGACACTCCCCACCCTCGGTGTGAAAAAATTGCCCTCTGGACCCTTTTGTATCTCTCCCCTCTCCCCTTAAACCGATGCCCTCTAGTTTTAGACTCCCCTGCCTTTGGGGAAAAATGTTTATTTATTTATTCATTTTTAAATTTAGAGTACCCAATTCATTTTTTCCAATTAAGGGACAATTTAACGTGGTCAATCCACCTACACTGCGCATCTTTGGTTGTGGGGGTGAGACCCACGCAGACACGGGGAGAATGTGCAAACTCCACACGGACAGTGGCCCAGCACCGTTGGGAAAAGATGTCAACTATCTACCTGATCTGTGCCCCTCATTATTTTATAGCCCGCTATAAGATCACTCCTGAGCCTCCTACGCTCCACGGTAAAAGTCTATCCAGCCTCTCCTTCTAACTCAAACCATCAAGCCCCGGTAGTATCCTTGTAAATCGTTTCTGCACTCTTTCTAGTTTAACAATATCCTTCTGTCATGTGAGAGTACCTTGAAGACATGGATGTTTAAGCAATGTACCTTTAAGAAAACAGTGATGTCAGAGAGTGGGGGGAGCTGAGCTCAGTTCAGCCATTTTGAAGTTTCAGTTTTGAGGAAAAGAGCTTGGGGAGTGTCTGTGTTTGCAGTGAGCTGTGATCTCTGCATGAAAGACTATCTCTGGATCATTTGGGTGATTTAAAGTCATAATAGTAAAGCGTTTAACCTGATGTGTTTCTGTTTAAAGGTGTTAAGTCTCTTGGATGTTGAAAAGGATAACTGAAGGATTATTTAGTGTTGTAATATTTTCAGGGTTATCTTTGAAGTAAGGGGTGTTAAGGGATCCAATGTTTATTTAAAAGGTTAAGTTGAGTTCATAGAATGAACATTGTTTTGTGTTTAAAAACCCACGTGTCCATAATTGTAATATCACACCTATTTATGTACAGGGGGGAGGGAGGTATGGAGGGTTGCTTTTCTAGACTGTGTTTTGTACTTAACCCTGTTGGGTTCCTTTTTCATTTTGTTATTGATATTTTATGAAAACCTTAATTAAAATTATTTAAAAAAAAATTGTAATCCCACACCTGGGGAACAAGCCGTGTGCTTCAAAAGCAACAATCCATTAAAGGGAGAGGTTGGTTGAACTCCATGATACATTTTGGGGTTCTGAAAACACCTCGCCCATAACACTTCCTATAATAGGGTGACCAGAACTGAACTCAGTATTCCAAGTGTGGCCGTACTAATGTCTTGTGCAACTTCAGCAAGACGTCCCAACTCCTGTATTCAATGTTCTGACCAATAAAACCAAGCATGCTGAATGCCTTCTTCACCCTGTCCACCTGCGACTCCACCTTCAAGGAGCTAAACCTGTACCCCTAGGTCTCTTTGTTCTGTAACTCTCCCCAACTCCCTACCATTAACTGAGTAGGTCCTGCCTCGATTTGATCTCCCAAAATGCATCACCTCACATTTATCTAAATTAAACTCCATCTGCCATTCATCGGCCCACTGGCCCACTTGGTCAAGATCCCAATCTTGGTGTCATCTGCAAACTTACTAACTGTGCCTCCTAAATTCTCATCCAAATCATTAATATAAATCACAAATAACAGTGGACCCAGCACCGATCCCTGAGGCACACCGCTGGTCACAGGCCTCCAGTTTCAAAAACAACCCTCCACAACCACCCTTTTGCTTCGATCGCCGAGCCAATTTTGTTTCCAATTGGTTACCTCTCTGATAGGTCTGTACTTTGGTTAATATATCTTATGTGTCCCCGCACTTTATAGATTACTCGACAGATCTTGAAACTGAGCTTCATGCGTGAAGTAAATTGTCTTTTATTCAGTTTGTTTCAGATGTCTTTTGATCAAGTCAGTTTTCTTGCAAACGCAGAGTTTTTGAAAGTTTGTTTCGTCGAGACAAACACAGAGTACTGAGTTGAATTGAACACAAATTACAGGTCTTCATATTTTCTCCAAATTGAATACACGATACAGAAACGTTGAAAATTAACAAAACGGCGGTTCAAAGCAGAAGTGCAGAAAGTAGCTTCAGAAGTTATTTTTTCTTTTTTTAAATTTAGAGTACCCAATTCATTTTTCCAATTAAGGGGCAATTTAGCGTGGCCAATCCACCCACCCTGCACACCTTTGGGTTGTGGGGGCGAAACCCACGCAGACGCGGGGAGAATGTGCAAACTCCACACGGACAGTGACCCAGGGCCGGGATCGAACCCGGGACCTCGGCGCCGTGAGGCCGCAGTGCTAACCCACTGCACCACCGTGCTGCCCTAGCTTCAGAAATTAAGTCAGATGATTCCGGGATGAATTGTTTAAACCGGCAGTACTTTTTAAGGTTATGGTTATCACCAATGTCTCTCCCCTTTCTGGCTGTGATTGGGTTAAAGTAATTAGAGTTAATTCAATTTGATTGAGATGTCCGTCCATCAAATTTTAATATGGGGTGATTGAAATACGTCTTTCTCCTGAGCCTTATCCGTTGTCTTGTAAACAGTTTCTGGGAATATAGCCCAGACACTTTAAATTAGCAAAACGTGTCCTTGGTCTGACTGGCTTCATTATCTATATGTTTGTCATAGGATTCAGCAGCTTGAAATGTGGGTTTTTAACAAAACATTTTAAGAAGCCATTTTAAATCTTGGGTCATTTATTCCTTTAAACTTGTTATGGACTAAAAAGGTAGATTCTATCACTCACCCTGGATCCGGAGAGATTTAACCTCATGCAACAACCTGGTCAAAGGCCTTGCTAAAGTCCATGTAGACAACGTTTACCGCACTGCCCTCATCTACCTTCTTGGTTACCCCTCCAAAAAACTCAATCCAATTTGTGAGACATGATTTTCCACTCACAAAGCCATGCTGACTGTCCCTAATCAGTCCTTGCCTCTCTAAATGCCTGTAGATCCTGTCTCTCAGAATACCTTCGAACAACTTTCTCACCACAGGCGTTAGGCTCACCCAGGCTTTTCCCTGCGGACCTTCTCAAACAAAGGCACAACATTTGCTACCCTCCAATCTTCAGGCACCTCACCTGTGGCTGTCGATGATTCAAATACATCTGCCAGGGGACCCGCGATTTCCTCCCTAGCCTCCCACAACGTCCTGGGATACATTTCATCAGGTCCCGGGGATTTATTGACCTTGATGCGCTTTAATATCTCCAGCACCTCCTTCTCTGTAATATGTACACTCTCAACAGAACATTCTTTTTTGTCCCAAGTTCCCCAACATCCACACCCAATTTCTTTTTTCCAATTAAGGGGCAATTTAGCATGGCCAATCCACCTGCCCTGCACATCTTTGGGTTCGGGGGGGCGAAACCCACGAAAACACGGGGAGAATGTAAAATGCAAAGAGACTGAGGGATACGGGCCAAAGACAGGTCTATGGAGTTAGTTCACAGATCAGCCATGATCTCACTGAATGGTGGGATAGGCTTGAGGGGCTGAATGGCCTACTCCTGTTCCTATGTTCCGAAAGGGGTGGGGGGGGGGGGGGGGCAATGAGAGAGATAGATGGAAGCGAGGGAGAGGGAGGGGGTGGGGGGGGAGAGGGAGGGGGGGGGAGAGGGAGGGGGGGGGGAGAGGGGGGGGGGAAGAGGGAGGGGGGGGAAGAGGGGGGGAGAGGGAGGGGGGCGAGAGAGAGGGAGGGGCGAGAGTGGGGGAGGGGGCGAGAGGGGGGCGAGAGAGAGGGAGGAGGGGGCGAGAGAGAGGGAGGAGGGGGCGAGAGAGAGGGAGGGGGCGAGAGAGAGGGAGGGGGCGAGAGGGAGGGAGGGGGCGAGAGGGAGGGAGGGGCGAGAGGGAGGGAGGGGCGAGAGAGAGGGAGGGGGCGAGAGAGAGAGGGAGGGGGCGAGAGAGAGAGGGGGGGCGAGAGAGAGAGGGAGGGGGCGAGAGAGAGAGGGAGGGGGCGAGAGAGAGAGGGAGGGGGCGAGAGAGAGAGGGAGGGGGCGAGAGAGAGAGGGAGGGGGCGAGAGAGAGAGAGGGAGGGGGCGAGAGAGAGAGAGGGAGGGGGCGAGAGAGAGAGGGAGGGGGCGAGAGAGAGAGGGAGGGGGCGAGAGAGAGAGGGAGGGGGCGAGAGAGAGAGGGAGGGGGCGAGAGAGAGAGGGAGGGGGCGAGAGAGAGAGGGAGGGGGCGAGAGAGAGAGGGAGGGGGCGAGAGAGAGGGGGCGGGGGCGAGGGCGAGAGAGGGGGCGGGTCGAGAGAGGGGGCGGGTCGAGAGAGGGGGCGGGGGCGAGACAGTGGGCGGGGGCGAGACAGTGGGCGGGGGCGAGACAGTGGCGGGGGCGAGACAGTGGGCGGGGGCGAGACAGTGGGCGGGGGCGAGACAGTGGGCGGGGGCGAGACAGTGGGGTGGGGCGAGACAGTGGGGGGCGAGACAGTGGGGGGGCGAGACAGTGGGGGGGGGGCGAGAGGGGGGCGGGGGCGAGAGGGGGGCGGGGGCGAGAGGGGGGCGGGGGCGAGAGGGGGGCGGGGGCGAGAGGGGGGCGGGGGCGAGAGGGGGGCGGGGGCGAGAGGGGGGCGGGGGCGAGAGGGGGGCGGGGGCGAGAGGGGGGCGGGGGCGAGAGGGGGGCGGGGGCGAGGGGGGGGCGGGGGCGAGGGGGGGCGGGGGCGAGGGGGGGCGGGGCGAGAGAGGGGGTGGGGCGAGGGGGGGGGCGGGGGCGAGAGAGGGGGTGGGGCGAGAGAGGGGGCGGGGGCGAGAGGGTGTAGGGGCGAGAGAGGGGGTGGGGGCGAGAGGGTGTAGGGGCGAGAGAGGGGGTGGGGGCGAGAGAGGGGGTGGGGGCGAGAGAGGGGGTGGGGGCGAGAGAGGGGGTGGGGGCGAGAGAGGGGGTGGGGGCGAGAGAGGGGGTGGGGGCGTGAGAGAGGGGGTGGGGGCGTGAGAGAGGGGGTGGGGGCTTGAGAGAGGGGGCGGGGGCGTGAGAGAGGGGGCGGGGGCGTGAGAGAGGGGGCGGGGGCGTGAGAGAGGGGGCGGAGGCGTGAGAGAGGGGGCGGGGGCGAGAGAGGGGGCGGTGGCGAGAGAGGGGGCGGTGGCGAGAGAGGGGGCGGAAGCGAGGGCGAGAGAGGGGGTGGGGGCGAGGGAGGGGGTGGGGGCGAGGGAGGGGGTGGGGGCGAGGGAGGGGGTGGGAGCGAGGGAGGGGGTGGGAGCGAGGGAGGGGGTGGGAGCGAAGGAGGGGGTGGGGCGAGAGAGGGGGTGGGGGCGAGAGAGGGGTGGGGGCGAGAGGGGGTGGGGGCGAGAGAGGGGGCGGGGGCGAGACAGTGGGCGGGGGCGAGACAGTGGGCGGGGGCGAGACAGTGGGCGGGGGCGAGACAGTGGGCGGGGGCGAGACAGTGGGCGGGGGCGAGACAGTGGGCGGGGGCGAGACAGTGGGCGGGGGCGAGACAGTGGGCGGGGGCGAGACAGTGGGCGGGGGCGAGACAGTGGGCGGGGGCGAGACAGTGGGCGGGGGCGAGACAGTGGGTGGGGGCGAGAGAGGGGGCGGGGGCGAGAGAGGGGGCGGGGGCGAGAGAGGGGGCGGGGGCGAGAGAGGGGGCGGGGGCGAGAGAGGGGGCGGGGGCGAGAGAGGGGGCGGGGGCGAGAGAGGGGGCGGGGGCGAGAGAGGGGGCGGGGGCGAGAGAGGGGGCGGGGGCGAGAGAGGGGGCGGGGGGAAGAAATTGGGACAAGGCGATTGGGAGGTAGGGCGGCGAGGGGGGGGGAGGGAGGGCGGCGAGGGGGAGGGAGGGTGGCGAGGGGGAGGGAGCCGGAAAAAGGGAGGGAGTGGACGAATGAGGAGGGGCAACGAGAGAGGGAAACGGGGGAGCTGTGTGCCAAAGGGAGGGGGCAGGGCGTGTGAAAGAGAAGTGCATGAGAGAGAAGTGGAAAGAGAGTGAGAGAGTGGGGTAAAGAGAGAGAGAGAGAGAGGTGTTAGAGAATGAGGAGGGAGAATAGGGTGGAGGGAACGGCAGGGGACATATGGGAGATATAAAGATGCTCAAGAAGCTGGGAGAGAGGAAAGGAAAAGGAAAATGGCTTATTGTCACAAGTAGGCTTCAAATGAAGTTACTGTGAAAAGCCCCTAGTCGCCACATTCCGGCGCCTGTTCGGGGAGGCTGTTACGGGAATTGAACCGTGCTGCTGGCCTGCCTTGGTCTGCTTTCAAAGCCAGCGATTTAGCCCAGTGAGCTAAACCAGAGGGAGAGGAAATTGGAACAGTTGTGAGTGAGCAGAGGGAGGGGAGTTGTTAACCAATTCATAATAGACATCGCCAACCCCAACTCCAGAAATGTCACCCGTAGTCCCACAGGCTATCCCTGAAAGGATTTCCAGGCAGCTCCGTGCCACATCTGCAGTCCCCCACCAGGAACTACCTTCCCCCCCCCGCAGCCCACCCATTCCATGAAAAGTCTCGAAGTGAGAGAAAGTGGACTGACCCGTGTCGGATTTTGGCACTGCAGTACTTGAGGCTCTTGTCTGCTTCGATGACCTGCCCGTTCCTCCAGCACTGGCTACAGACAAACTTTATATTCATTCCCAGCGAGGATACCTTGCCGGCTCCAGATGACACCTCAACCAATCAGAACACAGAACGATTAGGACAGAACTGCCAGGTGCCGTCCCGCCAAAGCAGCCCCATCTTTGGACCTGGCTGTTCAGGCCTTGCTCTCAGGCCTCCTGACTCAGCAGGGGGCAATTTGCCCAGGTATGTCCCGTCCACAAAATGTCGAACAAATCCAACCCTGCCAATGACTAACTCCAACAGCTTCCTCCCCATCATCAGCAAAGTGACGGACAGTGTCGGCGACGGCGCGATCAAGGGGTGTGTACACAGCAATGACCTGCTCAACCCCACCCAGCTGGTGTTGTGCCAGGGCTACTCAGATCCTGATCTCAATTACAGCCTTGGTACAAAGGAGGACAAAAGTGCTGTACTCAAGACGCAAGGTGAGAGCAAGAGCCCTTGGCACCGAGGCCGCAAATGATCGAGTGTGGTATCAAGGAGCCCTGGCAAAACTGAAGTCGGGGAAATTGAATCGGGGGGGGGGGGGGGGGGAAAACTCCGAAAAAATGAATTGTCACAATAAAACCTAATCCAGGTCGCCTTTCACAATGTCCCTGAGCCGGAATTGATTTGAAGGTGGTGCTCCGCCGAATCATCATTTGTTTCCTCTAGCTGCCAGGGAAATAATCATAGAATCGCTAAAGTGCAGAAGGAGGCCATTCGGCCCAGCGCGTCTGCCCCGACCCTCCGAACGGGCGCACAAACCCAGGTCCACACCCGATTCCAGTAACCCCACCTGTCCTTTTGGACACTAAGGGGGAATTTATCATGGCCAATCCACCTAACCGGCACACCGTTGGAATGTGGGAGGGAACCGGGGCACCCGGAGGAAACCCACGCAGACACGGGAGAACGTGCAGACTCCGCACAGACACCCAAGGCCGGAATAGAATCTGGATCCTGGCGCCGTGAGACAGCAGCGGGAACCCACTGTGCCACCCAATGTAAAGGTAATAGAACAGAGAACATACAGGGCAGAAGGAGGCCATTCGGCCCATTGAGTCTGCACCGACCCACTTAAGCCCTCACTTCCTTCTTATCCCCGTAACCCAATAACCCCTCCTAACCTTTTTGGACACTAAGGGCAATTTAGCATGGCCAATCCACCTAACCTGCACGTCTTTCGACTGTGGGAGGAAACCGGAGCACCCGGAGGAAACCCACGCAGACACGGGGAGAACGTGCCGACTCCGCACAGACAGTGACCCAGCTGGGATTCGAACCTGGGACCCTGGCGCTGTGAAACCACAGTGCTATCCACTTGTGCTACCGTGCTGCCCCAAATAGAAATGTTTCTATTTGGTCTCAAAGGTATTGCTCGATTTCCCTTGTCGTAGATTATCATGGAATTTACAGTGCAGGAGGCCATTCGGCCCATCGAGTCTGCACCGGCTCTTGGAAAGAGCACCCTACCCAAGGTCAACACCTCCACCCTATCCCCATAACCCAGTAACCCCACCCAACACTAAGGGCAATTTTAGACACTAAGAGCAATTTATCATGGCCAATCCACCTAACCCGCACATCTTTGGACTGTGGGAGGAAACCGGAGCACCCGGAGGAAACCCACGCAGACACGGGGAGAACGTGCAGACTCCGCACAGACAGTGACCCAAGCCGGAATCGAACCTGGGACCCTGGAGCTGTGAAGCAATTGTGCTATCCACAATGCTACCGTGCAGCCCCCTTGTGCGGAGGAGAATCAGGTGCAAGGAGCTCGGAATCTTTTTATCCGCGGTATTAGGCTCAGCAAGCTGCGAATGGGACAAGTGTCTTGATTATCACTGAAAAAGGAGATGTGCTGTCAAATCTTTTCATCTTGCACTCATCAGGGCAGAGCCAAGAACGCCAAATTTCAAAGGATGCAACTGTTTATAGTGCATGGGAAAAGAGTGCGGATTGGTTGTCAAAGCGACTGGTCGAGGTGTTGCCATGAAAATTGAACCAGGAAACTTGTGCCCCTGCGTGAATGTTTAATTCAGTAAAGGTGCAATGCTTGGACATGTTCCCCCCATCTGCAGAGGACAGGTCCCTCCATGTGATTATATGTAGCTTTGAGCAACCACACTCCAGCAATACTCTAGTTCTTTATTGCCAAGTGCCTGTGCTGAATTTGGAAAAGCTACTTAATGCCGTAAATTGGGATCTTCTGGCGTTTGCAAGTCTCTAACTCGTGTCTCTTACACGCCTCCCATTTTCACTGGTGTTCCGCTGATGACCGTGCTTTCCGCTGCCTTGGCCCTAAGCTCTGGAATTTCATCCCTAAACCACCCCACCTTTCTCGCGGGCCCTACTAACTCCTGAGGCTCGGTGTCACATTGTGTTCAATACCACGACAGTGGGCGCCTTGGGACTTTGTACCATCGCAGGTTGCTGTTGTCACGGATAAAACAGGCCGCTAAATGGCTCTTGCCTCTCACCCGAGACAATGTACCTGTGTTCTGCCCGCACTTGCTTCCACGCTCAGCCAGTGCTTCACCGACTCCTGCACAATCTCCTCATGCGTGATCCCTGCGAGACAAAAAGAGGTCACTGCAACGGGAAAGCAAAACTCCGCGGGTGCTGGCAATTACCGGCCGGAAACACGAACTCTGCTCCGCTCGACAGATGCTGCGTGGCCGGCTGAGCATTCCCAGAGTTTCCTGTTTCTACTTCACTGCGATTCCATGTGGAATACTGAAGCTTCATAGCTGTCGTGCAACAACAGGTTAAAGTCCAACAGGTTTGTTTGGAGTCACTAGCTTTCGGAGCGCTGCTTCTTCATCAAATGAGTGAAGAGGTGGGTTCCACAAACACATATATAGACAAAGCCAATGATGCAAGACAATACTTTGAATGTGAGTCATTGCAGGTAATTAAGTCTTTACAGGTACAGACGGTGCGACTGGAGAGAGGGATAATCACAAGTTAAAGAGATGTGAATTGTCTCAAGCCAGGACAGTTGGTAGGATTTCGCAAGCCCAGGCCAGATGGTGGGAGGTGAATGCGTGATTTTAATGACCTAGACTTTGATGTTGCAGGCAATTTCAAAATGTGGGGGATGACGCAAAACCTGGAAGCATTGTGAACTGAGGGGAGGATAGCGTTAGAACAGCAGAAGTAGATTGGAGAAAAATACAGCACAGAACAGGCCCTTCGGCCCACGATGTTGTGCCGAACCTTTGTCCTAGATTAATCATAGATTATCATTGAATTTACAGTGCAGAAGGAGGCCATTCGGCCCTTTGAGTCTGCACCGGCTCTTGGAAAGAGCACCATACCCAAACTCAACACCTCCACCCAACACCAAGGGCAATTTGGACATTAAGGGCAATTTATCATTGGCCAATTCACCTAACCCGCACATCTTTGGACTGTGGGAGGAAACCGGAGCACCCGGAGGAAACCCACGCAGACACGGGGAGGACGTGCAGACTCCGAGAGATGCTCAAAGTCATGCGGGGGCAGGACAGAGTAGATCGGGGGAAACTGTCCCCGCTTGTAAAAGGATCAAGCGGCAGAGGGCACAGATTGAAAGTGATTTGAAAATCAAGCAAATGTGGTGTGAAAAAAAACATCTTTTTTAACGCAACAATGCACTGTTGAGAGCGTGTGGTTCAATTGAGACATTCAAGAGGCCATTAGTTGATTATCTGAATAGAAACATGGATTTTTAAAATTTAATTTAGAGTATCCAATTATTTTTTTCCAATTAAGGGGCAATTTAGCGTGGCCAATCCACCTACCCTGCACATCTTTGGGTTGTGGGGGCGAGACCCACGCAGACACGGGGAGAATGTGCAAACTCCACACGGACAGTGACCCGGGGCCGGGATCAAACCTGGGACCTCGGCGCCGTGAGGCAGCAGTGCTAACCACTGCGCCACCGTGCTGCCTTAATAGAAACATGAATAAGATTGAATACATTTAATGCACTCCAAAAATTTCATAAGAGGTTAGAAAAAATGCTCAATTGTTCACATAGACCTGCCATCAACTTCAAATGCTAAAAACAGAATGATTTACGCTTTGATTACAGTGGCACAGGAAGCGCCCGGCTCTCACAATGTCCGGGTCGTCAGCACGCACCTCACTTCACGTGTCCTTGCTTTGCGTGCGAATCACTTCAGCCATATCGGCGGGCCAAAGAACTACGTGGACGAAGACCAACGGAATGTGGCAACCCTGCATGTGGTCAGCAGGCAACAAAAATGCCCCGTGGGCCGCACTCGGTACCCCGATGGGCTGCGTGTAGCCCCCAGGGCCACAGGTTGCCCATCATTAGTCTAACTAATGTAACTAAGCAGAGGACAATCAGAGTTCTTTTCCCCCTCCCCCCGTTTTCCAATTAAGGGGCAATTTAGCGAGGCCAAACCTACCCTGCACATCTTTGGGTTGTGGGGGTAAGACCCGCGCAGACATGGGGCGAATGTGGAAACGCAACGTGGACAGCAACCTGGGACCGGGATCGAACCCTGCTCGGTGCCGTGAGGCATCGGTGCCAACCACTGCGCAACCGTGCCGCCACCCGAGGGCAATCAGAGTTCAATTGCCACGGGCAAGGGAGATTTGTAGATCGGCGGGCGTCCGGCTCCAAGCCGGAGAAATTTAAAAAGGCATAAAACGGACCGGTTCCTTTTAGAAAAGAATTAGTCTTGCCGTTTTGTAGTGGGCCCCCTCAAACCTTTCGTACAAAGAGGCCAGCAAGAAAACACCCGTGTACCTGAACTTTGCTGCATCACCCAGACCTTTAGCTCGATGAGACTATGGGCGAAGTTGCAGCTATCCTCCCGTAGGCACCCGTAACGCACCTCATGGCGGCACACGTCAAACTGGCAGTGGTCCTGGAATTGGCGGATCTTGGAGTACTTTACCGTGGTGGCGCACAACATGTGGACCAGGCACCTGGAGCGGAACCACAAAGGGAATAAATACGCACCTTGCACAAGCAAAGCTTCAGAACCACTGAGAATTAATTTAATTCCATGCTGCCCCTGGAGCCCGTGCCTGTGTCTCGCCTGTGGTACACCCACCTTCATTCTGGGACCCTCAATACCCTTGTCTAGCCGACTAAAAAATATTTCAGTCGCACTTAAAAGCAATTCAATCACCATTTCAGGGACAGCAGTACGGGAATTGGCCATTCAGCCCCTCAAGCCTGTTCCATCATTCAATAAGTTTGTGACTGCCCCGAAGCTTAACGCTATCTGTCATAATATGCACCCATGCACATCATGAGGTAAAAGCAGGCAGTGACAGACACCCAGGTGAGCCAATCAATGTACAGGACAGAACACAACCAATCACAAGACGGGACACCAGAGGGGGGCTTCCATCTATAAAACACACGAGGCATCAGCACTCTGCCTCTTTCCACTGGTGATAGCTGTAGTGACAGTCAGGGTGCACAAATCATTCAACACCTCCTACACATGGATCAGAGCTAGCCTGGTCTAGATAGTTAGCTTTAGTTTACTTAGTGTAGTAAAGAGTCAACCCACAGGCAGATGTGGGCTTCGTTACTAGAGTTCAATAAATCTCATACTGAACCAACGCCCACGTTTGGTGTATACTTGATCAGTTAATTGCATCGTGTGCAATCTGTGTTACTCCAGGGTGAACAGCACGACACTATCTACCTGCCTTGGATCCCCAACTTTCACCTCACAAAAACCTATCAATGTTCCAAACAAAGAGTATCTGCCAGTTTTCTCTTCCATGCCGACGGAGGTTTGTTGCGCTCCACTTCTACAAGTTAAGGGCACTCTCCAGTACCTTTCTCAATTAGTTATTAGAACATAGAATTTACAGTGCAGAAGGAGGCCATTCGGCCCATCAAGTCTGCACCGGCTCTTGGAAAGAGCACCCTACCCAAGGTCCACACCTCCACCCTATCCCCATAGCCCAGTAACCCCACCCAACACCAAGGGCAATTTTGGACACTATGGGCAATTTAACATGGCCAATCCACTTAACCTGCACATCTTTGGACTGTGGGAGGAAACCGGAGCACCCGGAGGAAACCCACGCACACACGGGGAGGACGTGCAGACTCCGCACAGACAGTGACCCAAGCCGGAATCGAACCTGGGACCCTGGAACTGTGAAGCAATTGTGCTCTCCACAGTGACACCGTGCTGTTTATTAGAACTATAGAATCACTACAGGGCAGAAGGAGGCCATTCGGCCCAACGGGTCTGCACCCATCCTCCGAAAGAGCACTCCATCTGGGCCCACTCCGCCGGCCAATCCCCGTCACCCGACCTTCCCTGCACATCTCTGGATTATTATAGAGGAATGGAGCACAAAGGCGAGGAAGTTATCCTGCTCAGTTGGAGTATTGTATCTAATACTGGGCCTCACACTTTGGGAAGGATGTCAAGGCCCAGGAGAGGGTGCAGAAGGGACAGCTGGTTTGTGATCCGGAGCGAGGCCAGCAGCGCTGGTTCAATTCCCGTTCCGGCTGAGGCTATTCCTGGAGGCCTCGCCTTCTCAACCGTGCCCCTCGCCTAAGGTGTGGTGACCCTCGGGTTAAATCACCACCAGTCAGCTCCCCACCCCCCTCAAAGGGGAAAGCAGCCTTACTTTACTTACCAGGATGTCCTTGGGGGCCGGTTTAGCTCAGTTGGCTGGACAGCTGGTTCGTGATGCAGAGCGGGGCCCAGCAGCGCGGGTTGAATCCCCGAACCGGCTGAGGTTATTCCTGAAGGCCCCACCTTCTCAACCCTTGACCCTAGTCTGTGGTGCGGTGGCCCTTGGGTTAAATCACCACCAGTCAGCTCTTCTCAAAACATCTGGGACCATGCAGACTTTACTAACTGGGTCACTGACTGCGCGGAGTCTGCACGTTCTCCCCGTGTCTGCGTGGGTTTCCTCCGGGTGCTCCTGTTTCCTCCCACAGTCCAAAGACGTGCCGGTCAGGTGGATTGGCCATGATAAATTGCCCTTAGTGACCAAAAAGGTTAGGAGGGGTTATTGGGTTACGGGGATAGGGTGGAAGTGAGGGCTTAAGTGGGTCGGTGCAGACCCGATGGGCCGAATGGCCTCCTTCTGCACTGTATGGTCTATGAATCTATGATGAGGGTCTTCAGTTAGAGTCAAAGAGGTCTACAGCACAGAGAAGGCCACTCGGCCCATCGCGTCTGCGCCAATCCCATTTCCCAGCATTTGGCCCAGAATCTTGACTGCCCTGGCATCACAAGTGTACATCTAAATACTTATAAATGTTCTGAGGGTCTCTGCCTCCACCACCCTCCAGGCAGCGAGTTCCAGACTCCCACCAGCCTCTGGGTGAAAAGGTTTTTTGTCACATCCCCTCTAAACCTCCCATCCCTTACCTTAAATCTCTGCCCCCTGGTCACTGATCCCTCCACCAAGGGAAAAGTTTATTCCTGTCTACTCTATCTGTGCCCCTTCATAATCTTATCCATCTCAATCACGACCCCCCTCAGTCTCCTCTGCTCCAAGGAAAACAACCCCAGTCTATCCAATCTCTCTTCATCACTAAAACTCTCCAGCCCAGGCAACATCCTGGTGAATCTCCCCTGCACCCTTTCCAGTGGCTATCACATCCCTCCTGTAATGTGGACATAATTCTCTGGAGAGATTGGAAAAACTGGGATTGTTCCCCTCTGAACAGAGAAGGAGGGTTTAACGAAAGTCTTCAAAATTCTGAAGGGTGTTAATTGAGTACAAGGACACAAGAATATAAGGAATAAGAGCAGTACACCAGACGGTCTGTCGAACCTGCTCTGCCGTTCAACGGCTGACCGGGGGTTTCGATTCCAATTTCCCGCCCACTCCCCAGATCCCTCAATTCCCCTAGAAACCAAACATCTGTCCATCTCGGCCTGAAGTGTGGTCAATGATGGAGAATCCACAACCGTCTGGGGTAAAGAACAAAGAACAATACAGCACAGGAACAGGCCCTACGGCCCTCCAAGCCTGCGCCGATCACGTGTCCTATCTAGACCAACCGCCTGTATCCTTCTATACACCGTCTGTTCATGTGCCTATCCAGATAAGTCTCAACGGTTGCTAATGTATCTGTCTCAACTACCTCACTTAGCAGTACATTCCAGGCCACCACCACCCTCTGTGTTAAAAGAACTTCCCCTGCACATCTCCACTGAACCGTTCCCCCCCTCACCTTGAACTTGTGCCCCCTTGTAATTTCCAATTCCTCCCTGGGAAAAAGCTTCTAACTGTTCACCCTATCTATACCCCTAATAATTTTATAAACGTCTATCAGGTCGCCCCTCAGCCTCCGTCTCTCTAGGGAGAACAATCCCAGTTCATTCAATCCAAAGAATTCCAAAGATTCACAACCCTTCGAGTGAATAAATGTCTCCCCAGCTCAGTCCTAAATGATCAGCCTCCTTACCCTGAGACTGCGCAGATTGAGAAAGTGTTTCCACTGGCATAAGGCTCACTAACCAGAGGACACACAATTAAAGTGATCTGCAAAAGAATTTTAAAAATATATATATAAATTTAGACTTCCCAATTCATTGTTTCCAATGAAGGGGCAATTTAGCGCGGCCAATCCACCTACCCTGCACATCTTTTGTGTTGTGTTGTGTTGTGGGGTTTCAACCCACGCAGACACGGGGAGAATGTGCAAACTCCACACGGACAGTGACCCGGGGCCGGGATCGAACCTGGGACCTCGGCGCCGTGAGGCAGCAGTGCTAACCGCTGTGCCACCCTGCCGCCTCCTTCTGTGCTGTACCATTCGAAGACTACATGTGCTAACTTGGATGGTGAAGTGAAGGCAAATCTATCGACCACAGATAGCACTGCGGTCCAATTCTGGCCTCGCCCAATGTGACGACATGCATATAGAATTATAGAATTTACAGTGCAGAAGGAGGCCATTCGGCCCATCGAGTCTGCACCGGCCCTTGGAAAAAGCACCCTACCCAAGGTCAACACCTCCACCCTATCCCCATAACCCCACCCAACACGAAGGACAATTTTGGACACTAAGGGCAATTTAGCATGGCCAATCCACCTAACCTGCACATCTTTGGACTGCGGGAGGAAACCGGAGCACCCGGAGGAAACCCACGCAGACACGGGGAGAATGTGCAAACGCCACACTGACAGTCACCCAAGGCCAGAATTAAACCCGGGTCCCTGGAGTGGTGAGGCAGCAGTGCTAACTACTGTGCCGCTAATAATCCAGGAAGAGTCGGTGCAAAGTACTAAGGAGCAGGGAAACCTGGCGGATATATCTTCACCTTCTAGCTGAGGGGCATTGATGGAATAGCCAGCCCTCTGTCCCCTGCCTAGACTGCCATTGTATAACTCAACTCAAACCAGGGGGTGGAGTCGGGACTTTCCAGTGTGTGCAGCTTAATAATGGGCTACCTTTACCCACTGGAACATGATCCTTGTTTACTCACTTATTCTCCTCAAAGATGTGTTTAGTTTCTGGGTTAGAGCAGATTAATGCGTTGTCCTTAACCTTCTTGCTTATTAACCTGGGCTTGCTGTCAAAACATTCCTGCAACAGAAAGAATTGGCAGAGCATCAAAGACTGGCACACTATGCACTGGACAAAGGCAAAGATTTCGACCTTAACTAGCCATTCAAGGAGGAAAAGATCCAGGATATTGTGCCCTTTAAACCTGGCAGACACTGATTTCAGGACTTGAGGCAAAGGTCAAGGATCAGAAAAGGCAATTGAGACGGGATAACAGTGTAAACTCTGCAGCTGAACTGCGGCCATTTTGTTTGATAATCAACTACCGAGCCGTACAGCTCAGGTCTGCGATTGAACGAGGGGATTACACAGTCTGTATGGCTATTTCAACACCGTGTCGTCAGAGCTGTTTCAGAAAGGCTAATATCTCCTCAAGCTGATATGACAGAGAAGGTATGGAACAGAAACACCTGGTCAATGTGGTGTTTAGGCCTCCTCCCACCTCTTCTTTATCTCACCCAATCTCTCCATTGCTTTTTCCCCTCATAGAATTTACAGGGCAGAAGGAGGCCATTCGGCCCATCGAGTCTGCACCGGCCCTTGGAAAGAGCACCCCACCCAGACCCAGCACCCGGAGGAAACCCAAGCAGACACGGGGAGAACGCGCAGACTCCGCACAGACAGTGACCCGAGGGCGGAATTGAACCCTTGCCCCTGGAGTTGTGAGGCAGCTGTGCTAACCCACCGTGCCGCCCCCATGTCCAGTCTCCACAGCTTATCAGAGAATAAAGGAGGACATTCGGCCCATCGAATCTGCATCGACCCTCTGAAAGAGCACCCCACCCAGGGCCATTCCCCCTGCAGCCCCAGTTAAGGGGCAATTTAGCACGGCCAATCCACCTAACCTGCACATCTTTGGACTCAGCTCCCATCAGTCTTGCTCCAAAACTGCTGTTAACCTGGATTCCAAATTTCTTAATGTCTTTAACTCCACTCTTCCACCCGGCTAGTTATTCCGAATATTTATAGTTTATTCTGCACTTTGTTAAATGCTTTTGTCCTATTGCCCCTATTGACCTGACCGGCCTTGAAGTTCTGGTTCACCCTATCCATCCCACTTTATGAGATCGGGTGGGGAATGGGAGGAATTTAGGGAGCAATGTACTTTAATTTAACTTTTTTTAATAATCTTTATTATCACAAGTAGGCTTACATTAACACCGCAATGAAGTTACTGTGAAAAGCCCCTATCGCCACATTCCGGCGCCTGTTCGGGTACACGGAGGGAGAATTCAGAATGTCCAATTCTCCTAACAGCAGGCCTTTCGGGACTTGTGGGAGGAAACCGGAGCACCCGGAGGAAACCCACGCAGACACGGGGAGAACGTGCAGACTCCGCACAGACAGTGACCCGAGCCGGGAATCGAACCAGGGACCCTGGCGCTGTGAGGCAGCAGTGCTAACCACTGGGCTACCGTGCCACCCTTAAAAACCCCTGTTAGTGCCGTTCCGTCTGGTCCCCATTTCTGGAGATCAGTACTGAACGGTGCTTGCCCGAGGTCTCTGGCTTCCCAATGCCCGCTGGCGTCAGGGCCAGCATTTTGAAATGGTGACACCGGTTGTCTGATCTGGGGAGGTGCTGCCGTTACAAGGCACCCAGCTGTCTTTACACCATCTCACCTCACAAAGGAACATGAAGCGGCCAAGGTGTTCCTTCAATAGTTTAGCTACCGTGAGACTGCGCCGCGTATCGCCCCCAAGTGGATCGAAGAGTAGCTCGCGGTTTATGGTTCCCTTGCGTTCCAACGTCCAAACGTCGATCTCCTCCTGGCAGTAAGCAAACGTACACTGGTCGCCATACTTGCAATCTTCTTTACTCGCAATATCTGCAGACAAACAAATTAGAGAACATCACCTTTATCATTAGAATGCAAAGTCAATCTCGCTACTTGTAGGCAAGTGAATAACTGAACCCAAAGTCATCTCATCTGGCTTAAAATACAATAACTTGCCTGCACAGAGAAAAAGTTCGGAGCTCTTTGCTATTGTTTGTGAAAGCTAAATGTCCCAACTCCTGTATAATCATAGTCTCAACTGGGCCGGGGTTTGATTCCCGGCTCGGGTCACTGTCTGTGCGGAGTCTGCATATTCTCCCCGTGTCTGCGCGGGTTTCCTCCGGGTGTCCCGGTTTCCTCCCACGAGTCCCGAAAGACGTGCTTGTAAGGTAATTTGGGCATGGGGCAAATCATAGTCTCAACTGGACCGGGGTTTGATTCCCGGCCCTGGGTCACTGTCCGTGTGGAGTTTGCACATTCGCGCCGTGTCTGCGTGGGTTTCACCCCCACAACCCAAAGATGTGCAGGTTAGGTGGATTGGTCACACTAAATTGCCCCTGAATTGGAAAAGAAATAATTGGGTACTCAAAATTTAAAAAAAAAAAAAGGTAATTTGGACATTCTGACTTCTCCCTCAGTGTACCCGAACAGTGCCGGATGTGGCGACTAGGGGCTTTTCACAGTAACTTCATTGCAGGGATAACATAAGCCTACTGATCACAATAATACAGATTATTATTATTAAACCTACTCCTTGTTGTCCCTCAGGTTCCTGAATTTTTTTTGCAGAAAGCTCCAAGTCTGCTGGAAACACAAACAAACTATTCTCCAACATGTCAAAGTGTCTGTTTTTCACGTGAGAGTATACACCGTAGGCGCTGGTCGGATATTCCATCGTAGAAACCAGAACAATCTACCCCTCTCCCCCTCTTTGCCAATTGTTTAGCACAAATTCTGTGGAAGTCCTGACTCCTGGCTGGGCTAACGTTCCCCAAATAACATCAGTTACCCATCAAAAGAAAGACTTGCATTTATGTAGCACCTTTTACGTCCTGCAGCACTTTACAGCCAGTTAAGTATTTGTGAAGTGCAGTCACTGTAACATGGGACTGGGGGCCAACAAAGAAAATAAAGCAGGAGGAGGCCATTCGGCCCATCGAGCCTGCTCGGCCATTCATTATGATTATGGCTGATCATCGAGTTCAATACCCTGATCCCGCCTCCCCCCCCCCCCCCCCCCCCCCCCCCATCTCCCTCGATCCCTTTAGCCCCAAGAGCTGTATCTAATTCCTTCTTGAAATTACACGACGTTTTGGCCTCAACTACCTTCTGTGGGAGTGAATTCCACAGATTCCCCGCTCTCTGAGTGAAGAACTTTCTCCTCACCGCAGTCCTAAAAGGTTTACCCCCTTATCCTCAAACTATGACCCCTAGTTCTGGACTCCCCCACCATCGGGAACATTCTTTCTGAATCTACCCTGTCCAATCCTGTTAGAATTTTATACATTAAACTTTTCTTTTTTTTTTAAAAGGGTACCCAATTCTTTTTTTCCAATTAAGGGGCAATTTAGTGTGACCAATTCACCTACTCTTTTTGGGTTGTGGGGGTGAGACCCATGCAGACACGGGGGAGAATTAAATTTTGTAAGTTTCTAAGAGATCCCCTCTCACTCTAAACTCCAATGAATATTATCTCAACCGATTTAATCTCTCCTCAGATGACAGTCCCGCCATCCCAGGATTCAGCCTGGTAAACCTTCGCTGCTCTCCCTCCATGACAGGAGCATCGTTCCTCAGACAAGGACACCAAAACAGCACACAATATTCCATGTGTGACCTCACCAATGCCCGATACAATTGCAGTAAAACATCCCTATTCCTATATTCAAATCGTCTCACTATGATGACCAAAGGGCGGCACGGTATCTCAGTGGTTAGCACTATGGCTTCACAGCTCCAGGGTCCCAGGTTCGATTCCCGGCTTGGGTCACTGTCTGTGCGGAGTCTGCGTGGGTTTCCTCCGGGTGCTCCGGTTTCCTCTCACAAGTCCCGAAAGACGTGCTATTAGGTAATTTGGACATTCTGAATTCTTCCTGTGTACCCGAACAGGCGCCGTAGCATGGGACTAGGGGCTTTTCACAGCAACTTCATTGCAGTGTTAATGTAAGCCTACTAACAAACTTGATTATCATTGTAATATACCATTTGCCTTCTTTACTGCCTGCTACCTGCACGCTTATTTTCAGTGACTGATGCACGAGGACACCAAGATCTTGCAGAGTATCCACCTCTCAATTTACACCCATTCAAATAATAATTTGCCTTCCTATATTTGTGACCGAAGCGGATAATCTCACATTTGTCCACATTATACTGTATCTGCCATGTATGTGCCCCCTCACTCAGCCTTCAAAATTCTGCAAAATTGTTCAGTTGCGTCCACTCAAGCAGCACCCACTTGGTACGGCACCAGGGGACTTGTATAAAATCGCTTCACGGGACGTGGATGTTGTTGCCGTTACATAGAATTTCATAGAATTTACAGTGCAGAAGGAGGCCATTTGGCCCATCGAGTCTGCACCGGCTCTTGGAAAGAGCACCCTACCCAAGGTCCACACCTCCACCCTATCCCCATAGCCCAGTAACCCCACCCAACATTAAGGGCAATTTTGGACACTAAGGGCAATTTATCATTTTGGACACTAAGGCCAATCCACCTAACCTGCACATCTTTGGACTGTGGAAGGAAACCTGAGCACCCGGAGGAAACCCACGCAGACACGGGGCGGATGTGCAGACTCCGCACAGACAGTGACCCAAGCCGGAACCGAACACGGGGACCCTGGAGCTGTGAAGCAATTGTGCTAACCACAATGCTACCGTGCTGCCCGTCTTTTATTGTTTCAGAGGCAACCACATTGCTGTGGGTCCGGAGTCTGGAAATACAGGGGCTGGTTTAGCACAGGGCTAAATCGCTGGCTTTTAAAGCAGACCAAGGCAGGCCAGCAGCACAGTTCAATTCCCGTACCAGCCTCCCCAAACAGGCGCCGGAATGTGGCGACTAGGGGCTTTTCACAGTAACTTCATTTGAAGTCTACTTGTGGCAAGAAGCGATTTTCATTTCATTTTCACATGTGGGCCAGCCAGGGTAAAGACGGCAGCTTTCCTTCCCCGAGGGACATTTGGTCAATCCGATGGGCTTTTATGAGCATCGCCGATAGTTGTCGTGGTCTGAGATTTGCTTTCAATTTCAGATTTATTAATTTCTTGAATTAAAATTCCACCGCGGTCTCCTCCACAGTTTAGATTTTGTGGGACTTCAATTTATGATCTTCTGACTCGGAGGCGAGAGTTCTGCCCGCTGAGCCCCAGCCGAAACCTTGCCCGGGGCAGCCAACCCCAGAGAGCCAGCCAACACCGGCCGGAGTTTCCCTGTACGGCGGGAGTTTTCCAATTTGCAGCTGGAGGAAAACTGATACTTATGGATTCGTGACCTCGACAGAACAATGGAAATTACTTCCGGGGGCGGCCATGACCTGCTCGGTCACGCTAAAAGGAGCGGCGGCGGCAAGTGACAGGAGGGACCGGCGTGGGAGACCCCCCACCGTGCCACCCCCCGCCCGCCGGTGCACGGAGAGGACCAGGAGCGGAGCCGGCAGACGTGCGGACCCGGGGAAGAAGGTCGAGAAGGTCCGGGAGGACAAAATGGCGGCCGGAGAGGATCGGGAGGTGTGGGCCCAGTGGGCCAGAGAACAGCAGGAGCTCCTTAAAAACTGCTTCTTGGAGCTGAAAACGGAGATGCTGGCCTCCATGGAGAGAATTGTGGTGACCCAGAAGGCGCAGGAGAAGGAGATCAAGGAGGTGAGGA
Organism: Scyliorhinus torazame; assembly: GCF_047496885.1. Lineage (NCBI taxonomy): Eukaryota > Metazoa > Chordata > Chondrichthyes > Carcharhiniformes > Scyliorhinidae > Scyliorhinus > Scyliorhinus torazame. Next base: position 6,232,089 of record NC_092735.1, read on the forward strand.
GGAAGATGGCGGAGAATGAGGACGAGATCCTGGGCCTGGCGGTGAAAGTGGAGGTGCACAAGGCGCTCCATAAGAGATGGCAGGAGAGGCTGGGGGACCTCGAGTGCAGGTCTCGGAGCCACAATCTGCGGATCCTGGGTCTTCCTGAAGGAGCGGAGGGGGCGGACGCGAGCACGTACGTGGCCACAATGTTGGGGACGCTGATGGGCGCGGGGGCCTTCCCGCGGCCCATGGAGCTGGATGGGGCGCACAGGGTTCTCGCTAGAAAGCCGAGGGTAAACGAGCCACCAAGGGCGATGGTGATACGGTTTCAGCACTTGGCAGACCCGGAGCGAGTCCTGCGGTGGGCGAAGAAAGAGCGGAGCAGTAAGTGGGAGAATGGCGAGATCCAAATTTACCAGGACCTGGGAGCTGAGCTGGCGAGGTGGCGTGCAGGTTTTAACCGGGCGAAGGCGGTCCTCCACGTTAAAGGGGTGAAGTTTGGGCTCCTGCACCCGGCGAGACTGTGGGTAACATACCAGGACAGGCACCACTATTTTGATACCCCAGATGAGGCGTGGTCGTTCATCAGGCAGGAGAAGCTGGACCTGAACTAAGGGACTGTTGTATGAGGTGAAATGTGCGGGTGGGGAGGGACCGAGGGGGGGACGGCGGGTAAAGCATAAGTTTATGGGCATGTCTGCCCTAGTTTGGTTGGGGATTTTGTTGTTTGTTCTGCTTGTTTTCCAGGTGTTCGGTGCTAGGGGGCAGGAAACACACCCATGTCCATAAAGTCCATTCGCGAATAGATTTCTTTGTGTTGAGTAGGGTGTTAATCCAGAGGGTGGAGGGGGTAAACTCGGCCATTGCGGTCTCAGACCATGCCCCGCACTGGGTGGACCTGCGACTGGGGGTGGTACGGGGTCAGCGCCCTCTCTGGCGACTGGATGTGGGGCTGCTGGCGGACGAAGAGGTGTGCGGGCGGATAAGGAGGAGTATTGAGAATTATGTGGGAGCAAATGACACAGGAGAGGTGACGGTGGCAGTGGTTTGGGGGGCTCTGAAGGCGGTCATTAGGGGAGATTTAATCTCCATTAGGTCCCATAGAAGAAGGAGAGGGCGGACAGGGAGAGACTGGTGGGAGAGATACTCAGGGTAGACAGGAGGTACGCGGAGGCCCCAGAGGGGGGGCTGTTGAACGAGCGCCGGAAATTACAGACGGAGTTTGACTTGCTGTCCACGGGGAAGGCGGAGGTGCAGCTGAGGAAAGCAAAGGGGGCAGTTTGAGTATGGGGAGAAGGCGAGTAGGATGCTGGCGCACCAGCTGTGCAGGAGGGAGGCGGCCAGAGAGATTGGGGGAGTGCGGCATAGGGAAGGCAACATAGTGCTGAGCCCAGAGAGGGTCAATGAAGTCTTCAGGGAGTTCTACGGAAGGTTATACAAGTCGGAACCCCCCCGTGGAGGGGGAAGGGATGAGTTGAGTTCATGGACCGGTTGAGGTTCCCAAGGGTGGAAGCAGAGGGGGTGCAGGGACGGGGGGCCCCCGATTGGGTTGGAGGTGGTAGTCAGGGGGCTGGCAGGCTTGCAGACGGGCAAGGCCCCGGGCCTGGATGGCTTCCCCGTAGAATTTTATAAGAAGTTCTCAGAGCTGCTGACCCCGCTCCTGATGAGAACCTTCAATGAGGCAAAGGAGAAAGGGATCCTCCCTCCGACAATGTCGCAGGCATTGATCTCGCTTATCTTGAAGAAGGACAAGGATCCGCTTCAGTGTGGGTCCTCCAGGCCGATACCGCTCCTGAACGTGGATGCCAAGCTGTTGGCAAAAATTCTGGCCACCAGAATAGAGGACTGTGTCCCGGGAGTGATTGGGGAGGACCAGGCGGGTTTTGTTAAGGGCAGGCAGCTGAACGCGAATGTGAGGAGGCTCCTGAATATCATCATGATGTCCTCGGAGGAGGGGGGTGGTGGCTGCGATGGACGTGGAGAAGACCTTGACAGGGTGGAGTGGGAGTATCTGTGGGAGGCGCTAGGCAGGTTTGGATTTGGGGAGGGATTTATAGGGTGGGTCAAGCTGCTGTATCAGGCCCCTGTAGCGAGTGTGTCCACAAACCGGCTAAGGTCGGAATATTTCAGGCTGCACCGGGGGACGAGGCAGGGGTGTCCCCTGTCCCTGTTGCTGTTTGCCCTGGCAATTGAGCCTTTGGCCATTGCGCTCAGGACTTCGGGGGATTGGAGGGGGCTGGTGCGCAGAGGGTGGAGCACCGGGTCTCCCTCTACGCGGATGACCTGCTGTTGTATACTTCGGACCCGTTAGAGGGGATGGGGGAGGTCATGCGGATCCTGGAGGACTTCGGGAGGTTCTCGGGGTATAAGTTGAACGTGGGGAAGAGTGAGCTGTTTGTGGTCCACGGTAGGGGCCAGGAGGAGAGACTGAGGGAGCTCCCGCTCAGGATAGAGGAGAGGAGCTTTCGGTACTTGGGGATACAAGTGGCCAGGAACTGGGATGCCCTGCACAGGCTCAACTTAACCAGGCTCGTGGAGCAGAAGGAGGGAGAGTTTAAAAGGTGGGATATGCTCCCGCTTTTCTTGGCGGGACGGGTGCAGACTGTGAAGATGACGGTTCTCCCCAGGTTCCTCTTCGTATTTCAGTGCCTCCCCATTTTCATCCCCAAGTCCTCCTTTAAGTGGGTGAATAGGATTGTTATGGGATTTGTGTGGGCGAATAAAACCCCGCGATGTGGACTCCGATACGGGATAACCACTGATTTGCTCCGGGTAGTTTGGATGGGGGGGTACCAAGGCTGGTACAGGGCAGGTATTAGGAGGATGGGGGACCTGTTTATAGACGGGGTTTTCCCCAGCATGCAGGCACTGGAGGAGAGGTTCGGCCTGCCCCCGGGGAATGCGTTCAGGTACCTTCAGGTTCGGGACTTCCTTAGAAAACAGGCGGGGACATTCCCACGGCTGCCCCCACGTAGGATCCAGGATAGGGTGGTGTCTGGCGTCTGGGTAGGGGAGGGGAATGTGTCGGACATATATCAGGAGCTGCAGGAGGTAGAGGAAGCCTCAGTGGGGGAGTTGAAAAATAAGTGAGAGGAGGAGCTGGGCGAGGAGCTGGATGAGGCCCTGTGGGCCGGTGCCCTGGGCAGGGTGAACTCCTCATCATGTGCCAGGCTCGGATTAATCCAGTTTAAGGTGGTGCATCGGGCGCATATAACGGCGGCAAGAATGAGTAGGTTTTTTGGGGTGGAGGACAGGTGCCCGAGGTGTGCGGGGAGTCCGGCGAATCATGCCCATATGTTTTGAGCATGCCCGGCGCTTAAAGGATTCTGGCAGGGGTTTGCGAGGGTGATGTCTCGGGTTTTGGACGCTCGGGTGAAGGCGAGCCCAGCGGTAGCGATATTCGGGGTGGCGGAGGATCTGGGAGTGCAGGAAGCGAAAGAGGCCGAGGTACTGGCCTTTGCCTCCCTGGTAGCCCGGAGACGGATTCTGTTAATGTGGAGGGACTCGAAACCCCCGAGTGTGGAGACCTGGGTCAGTGACATGGCGGGTTTCCTCAGCCTGGAGCGAATAAAGTTCGCCTTGAGAGGGTCCTTGATGGGGTTCTCCCGGCGGTGGCAACCTTTCCTTGACTTTCTAGGGGAGCAGTAAGTGTCAGCAGCAGCATCCTGGGTGGGAGGGGGGGGGGGGGGGGGGGTTCAGGTCGGGGGGTACTGTTGATATAATGTGAGTTGGGCATGGAGACAAAACCCACCTTGTTCTGTTTAAAAAAAACATTTTTTCTGTTGTGCAAGTAGTTTCATTGTAAGCTTTGGGCTATGTTTATTGTTATTTTTTATTACATAGAATTAGAATTTACAGTGCAGAAGGAGGCCATTCGGCCCATCGAGTTTGCACCGGCTCTTGGAAAGAGCACCCCACCCAAGGTCCAGACCTTCACCTGATCGTTATAACCCAGTAACCCCACCCAACACTAAGGGCAATTTTGGACACTATGGGCAATTTAGCACGGCCAATCCATCTAATCTGCACATCTTTGGACTGTGGGAGGAAACCGGAGCACCCGGAGGAAACCCACGCAGACAGGGGGAGAACGTGCAGACTCCGCACAGACAGTGACCCAAGCCGGGAATCGAACCTGGGACCCTGGAACTGCGAAGCAATTGTGCTAACCACTGTGCTACCGTGCTGCCCTATCTGTATTGGAAAAAATTTAATAACACATTTATTGAAAAAAAGAACAATAGAAATTGGGGAGTCCCTGTAACGGACAACCAACCTGTAACGTCAATTAAACGTCTTGGGGGAACGGTTGGCCTCAAGACAAAGGCCTCAACGAATCCCTACAAGTTCCACATGGTCTGTATAAAGAATCCCCTGACTTTGATCTCCACCACGAGTGGTGCTCAGTTACCTGCGCCTCCATACCTTTACAAATGTAGTAAGGTCCCCCATAATTATTCTTGGTAGGCCGAGGCCTGATCTTCTTCCATCGCATGTCCGATGAATCCTTTAGTCTTCCAATCAACACATCCTTTTTACATTTATGCTCCAGGTCGGGGTTATAGTGATAATCCAACGCTTTCACTCCTCAAACAAAACACAAGCGGAGAAACACTTGAAGCAAATTAGGTCGGTGGGTCAAGGCAGAGAAACTGGAAGGCTCGAAGCGGCTTAGCTCCTGGCTGCACTCGCCGCCGCCTCCCCCCCACACCCCAACCCCACCTCCCTGCCGCCAATATCCCACTTTTTGGTTGATTCATTCATTCAGTTTTACTACCCTTCCTGCTATCGTTTAGACGGTTTGTCCTCTGCCCGGGAGATAGATTACTCTAGCCCACCGGCACCAAGGTCAATACAGTCTTATCTGGGTGAGATCAGTTGACTCAGAAACAAAGAACCCCTGCAGCGCAAGAGGCCATTCGGCCCATCAAGTCGGCACCGACCCTCTAAAAGAGTACCCTACCTCGGCCCACTCCCCCGCCCTATCCCCGTAATCCCACCTATCCTGCACATCTTTGGAATGTGGGAGGAAACCGGAGCACCCGGAGGAAACTCACGCAGACACGGGGAGGACGTGCAAACTCCACACAGCCACCCAAGACCAGAATTGGACCCCGGTCCCTGGTGCTGAGAGGCTGCAGTGCTAACCACTGTGCCACCGTGCCGCCCCAGGCTTATAAGTTCATAAGATATAGGAGCAGAATTATGTCATTCGGCCCATCGAGTCTGCTCCGCCATTCAATCATGGCTGACATGTTCCTCATCTGCGACCTACAATCTTACAGGCCAAGAGCTGGATTGCGAAACCAGCCAGACATCTCCCGCCTAGAACACGTGACCGAGGAGCGGGAGTCGGCAATTTAGCCTCCCGCGCCTAACACCCTCAATGTGATCCTGGCTGATCCCATCCTGGCCTCAACTCCACCGTCCTGCCCGGTCTCCATAACCCTTCAACCCATTACCAATTAAAAATCTGTCTAACTCCTCCTTAAATTTACTCACTGTCCCAGCATCCACCGCACTCTGGGGGAGCGAATTCCACAGATTCACAACCCTTTGGGTAAAGTGGTTTTTCCTCAAATCTGTTTTAAATTTGCTCTCTCTTATTCTAAGATTATGACCTCTCGTTCTAGAATGCCCCACAAGAGGAAACATCAGCTCCCCGTCTACTTTATCCAGACCTTTCAGCATCTTGTATACCTCAATTAGATCTCCCCTTATTCTTCTAAACTCTAGAGAGCATCGACCTAAATTGTTCAATCTCTCCTCATACGACAAACCCTCATCTCTGGGATCAATCCAGTGACCCTCCTCTGGACTGCCTCCAATGTCACTACATCTTTCCTCAAATAAGGGGACCAAAACTGTGCCCAGTACCCCAGGTGCGGTCTTACCAATGCCTTGTATAGTTAAACCAGGCCCCGTCCTTCTAGTCACCCGCGATACTGCTCTCCAATGATCACAAAAGGATGCCCCTGGATGACAGACGGCAATGCCAAGCCCCCCTCCTCCCAGTCCGATGGAACCATTATCAAATAGAAAGCTTCAATTAAACTCAAACTACATCACTCTGTGGCCGAGCACGCTGAATTCTCCGCCTCCTCTACCAAAACATCTCCTCCCACTGCCCTTCCCATAAAAAGGTCACCTGCCCAGCATTAGATGCACTGCTCTCAAAGGCTGGACAGTCCCATCAAACACACATTCACACAGACCTCTTAAATCTCCCCAGGGTGACCGAGGCTTGGCGTGCGGTCCGAGGAGTGACGGACACGCGGAATCTGCTAAGAAATGACAACGGTTTAGCTATTTAGACTTCTCGCCGCAGTGGTCCCTTTACCTGTTTTAAGGAAGCAGCCCAGACAGGCCTGCCGCAAGTCGTGCGAGTCGCTGAGTGGGTTCTTTGTCAATGTCGATGGCGAAATTTGCACTGCGTACATTCCAAGAAATGCCGAGGAGTTGCTCAAGGAGGACAGGCTGTTGGATTGCTTACTCTGCTGTAAAGAGGGGGAGGAGATGGCGGTCAAAGAAAGAGCTGTATCGTGTTACCTGCTGCTTAAACACGTTGAAAATCCTCTTGTCCACTATCTACCATCCTATCCTGCGGGTGTTACCTCCATGATGGCCACATTTCATGGATGCCTGATGTTCTGCAATAGCTCACACCTCGCCCGTTATTCGTGCAGTAGCTTTGACAATGAGGTCGTCAGACTATTCAACCACAGGAAGCATGGCCAGCAATTCTGAATTTGATGTCCATGAAAGTGTTAATTCCACCAGGCAACTGCTGGATCGGGATCAAGGTGGATCTCAAGGCTTATTTGTACTGCTGTAGCACAGGTCAGATACAGCACCTCCAACCACTACACGGCCTTTGCTACAAGCTCCAATCATTTCTTGTTTAATGCACTGTATTAGTGAGAGGCAGCACGGTTTTGTGAAGGGGAGGTCGTGTCTCACTATCTTGATAAGAGTTTTTCGAGGAGGTCACTAAGATGATTGATGCAGGTAGGGCAGTGGATGTTGTCTATATGGACTTCAGTAAGGCCTTTGACAAGGTCCCTCATGGTAGACTAGTACAAAAGGTGAAGTCACACGGGATCAGGGGTGAGCTGGCAAGGTGGATACAGAACTGGCTAGGCCATAGAAGGCAGAGAGTAGCAATGGAAGGATGCTTTTCTCATTGGAGGGCTGTGACCAGTGGTGTTCCACAGGGATCAGTGCTGGAACCTTTGCTGTTTGTAGTATATATAAATGATTTGGAGGAAAATGTAGCTGGTCTGATTAGTAAGTTTGCAGACGACACAAAGGTTGGTGGAATTGCGGATAGCGATGAGGACTGTCGGAGGATCCAGCAGGATTTAGATTGTTTGGAGACTTGGGCGGAGAGATGGCAGATGGAGTTTAATCCGGACAAATGTGAGGTAATGCATTTTGGAAGGTCTAATGCAGGTAGGGAATATACAGTGAATGGTAGAACCCTCAAGAGTATTGAAAGTCAAAGAGATCTAGGAGTACAGGTCCACAGGTCATTGAAAGGGGCAACACAGGTGGAGAAGGTAGTCAAGAAGGGATGATTCAAATGGGCCAAATGGCCTCATTCTGCTCCTATATCTTATAAACTTATGAACTTATAAACCTATGAATCAGCACACACAAATAAAGGAGGTGACTGGTGCAGAATGGCAGGCAAAACACGTGCAGGTTAGTTTGATAAGAGTATGAGGCCTACGAGGTCGAAGTGCTTTCTGTCCCGAATCTCAGTCTAGTTGCAGTAAGAACGGTGGAGGCGAAGGTATTGGACTTACCAATGCAAAGCTGCTGGATGTGCTGTGATTGCTATTCGGCGTCATTGGTCTTGAAGCTGGTGAAGCAGAATTAAAACAATCTTTATTACCCCTTTCTATTAATGCTGCACCTATTTATTTCTGGAGAGTGATACTCATTTCCTCTTCCTCCAGCCAAAGAATAACACAGACGTACCAACATAAACAGGACACTCATCTGATAGATCCACGTCAGTTATGTTTCACACAAGTCCCCTCGATTTGTCTATCCTTCCAATTTTTTTAAAAAAAAGTATTTTATTACTGTGGTAGTATGCATTAGGGGTCATGTGGGACTGTGAAGCCGTGATGTCATTGGCTGACAGATCCCGGGTCCTGGTTGGCCGTTGACCTCTAGCTCCGCCCTGAAGGCGGAGTATGAGAACCAGGAGTCCTCCCCCGCAGGCAGTCTACTACTGAACTGCGGGGGAACAGTCACGCTTAATAAAGCCTCATCGACTTCACTCTATTCGTCTCTCGGAGTCTTTGTGCGCTACAATTACAAACATGTATCAAAACAGGTTACAGCAAATAAACATCCCGAAATTCGCCGCCGTGCGATCAGAGAGATGAACGCCATGACATCGGCCTTCCTCCTCTCCATGAGCTCCGGCTTCTCTGAAACCGTAAATATCGCCACCAAAGGGCCCGGGTCCACCTCCTCCTCCACTACCCTGGCTAAGACCGCGAACACTCCCGCCCAGAATCATCCCAATTTTTCACAACCCCAAAACATGTGCGTGTGATTCTCTGGCCCCCGCCCACACCTCTCACACTCATCTGCTCCCCCCTGAAAGAACCCACTCATTCTCGCCCGAGTCACCTGCACACCGTGCATCACCTTAAACTGTATCAGGCTCATCCTTGCACAAGATGAGGTCCCGTTTACCCTTCGCAGCGCCTCACTCCATACTCCCCAATTGATCCTCCTTCCCAACTCCCCTTCCCATTTCTCCTTGATCTTCACCACCCGCTCGCCTCCCTGCTCCCCCAGCCACACGTGTATATCCCCAATTCTTCGCTCCCCTTCCACATCTGGGAGCAGCAGTCGCTCCAGCAGGGTGTATCCCGGCAACCTAGGGAACCCCCTCCAGACCTTTTGCGCAATGTCCCTAACCTGCAGCTACCTGAACTCACTCCCCCTCTGCTCTACCCTCTGCCTTAGCTCCTCCAGACTGGCGAACCCTTCCTCCAAATACAGATCCCTCACCTTGACCAGCCCCACTTCCCTCTACCTCCTGTACACAATATCCACCCCCCCGGCTCAAACCCATGATTCTCGCACAGCGGTGTTAACACCGACACCCCTTCCACCCTAAAATGTCTCCTCAGCTGATTCCAAATCTTCACTGTGGACTGCACCACCGGACTCCCTGAATACCTACTCGGAGCCATAGGCAATGCTGCCGTCACCATAGCCCTCAAACTTAGACCCCTTACAAGATTCCTCCTCCATCCTAACCCACTCAACCCCTTCTCCATCCCACCACCACCGCACCTTGTCCACATTCGCCTCCCAATAATAATGGAGCAAGTTCGGCAACACCAACCCCCTCTGCTGCCTCTGCCTCTGCAGCAGGGTCCTCCCCACCCTCGGCACCTTCCCCGCCCATACAAAGTCCAAAATCATCGTGTCCACTTTCCGAAAAAAGGCCTTTGGTATAAAGATCGGAAGAGCCTAAAAGGTAAACCAGAATCTCGGCAGTATATTCATTTTCACCACTTGGACCCTCCCCGCCAACATTAAGTGTAGTGTTTCCCACCTCCTAAGATCCTCCCTGGCCTCCTCCACCAGCTTCCTTAAGTTCCACTTATGGAGCCCCGTCCATTCTCTCGCTACCTGAATCTCCAAATACCTAAACCTATCCCTCGCTACCGTAAATGGCATCCCCCCTAAATTAGCCAGTCATCCCAGCTCATTCACCGGGAATACCTTGTTTTTCCCTACATTCAGTTTGTACCCCGAGAACCCTCCAAACCTCCCAGCAGGCCCATAATCCTTCCCATACTCTCCAATGGATCCGAAACATACAACAAGTGGTCATCGGCACAGAGCGACACCCGATGCTCCCTCTGTCCCCTCAGATACCCCCGCCACTCCGCCGACCCCCTGAGAGCCATCGGCAACGGCTCTACGGCCAGCGCAAACAGCAGTGGCGACAGCGGGCACCCCTGCCTCGTACCCCTGTGTAAGTCAAAGCTTTGTGAGCTCATATCATTCGTCCTCACCTTCGCCCTTGGTGCCACATACAGCAACCGCGCCCATGCCACAAATCTCGGCCCAAACCTTCCCAAAACCTCAAACAAGTACATCCACTCCACCTGATCAAATGCCTTCTCTGCGTCCATGGACACCACCACCTCCGGTACCAGAGCCCCTGACGGATTCATCACCACATTCAACAGCGTCTTATATTACTTGCGAGCTGCCTGCCCTTCATGAAGCCTGTTTGATCTTCTGCAACCGTCCCCGGGACAGAGTCCTCCATCCTCCCCGCCAACAACTTAGCCAATACTTTCACATCTGTGTTCAATAGTGATATGGGTCTATACAACCCACTTTCCACCGGGATTAGTGTGCTTACTGCCTGCGCCATCGTCTCCGGCAACTCCCCCTTCCCCAGTGCTTCATTAAACACCCCCAACAGATGTGGCGCCAGGACCATCGCAAATTCCTTCTAAAATTCCGCCGGGTACCCATCCGGCCCAGAGGCCTTCCCCGGCTTCTTACCCCTGATACTATCCAGCATCTCCCTCAGCACCAGGGGCTCCTCCAACGCCTGCCTCTTTGCTTCCTCCACCTGGGGAAACTCCAAGTCGCCCAGAAACCGCCCCATGTCGCCCCCCCCCCCCCCCCGGGTCTGCCTCGTAAGTACTCCCTAAACGCCTCGTTTATCTTCCCTGGCCACATCCACAGCCCCAGTCCGTATCTTCAGTATTTCCCTGGGTGCAGCCTGCCTCCGCAGCTGGTGCGCCCCATACTCATATCGCACCCCCCTTGCCCTAATCAGTTGCCCTACCGCCCTTCCTGTTGTCAGCCTGTCAAACTGCCCCTGCAACTTTTTCCTCCTCGCAAATCCCTCCACGGTGGCATTCTTAAATATTCCCTGTCCTCCACCTCTCTCCCACTCACTAGACGGTCACGTTCCTCCCTTCTTTCCCTACCCGCATGAGCCTTAAACAAAATAATTCCCCCCCCGACCACTGCCTTCAGTGCTTCCCAAAAAATGGCTGCCGACACCTCCCCATTTTGATTCACCTCCACATACTCCTTAATCGCCGCCCGCACCGTATCACAAAAACCTCCATCCGCCAACAACCTCGAGTCAAACCTCCATCTGCTCTCATCCCGATCTAAACCGAATCTCCAGCCAGTGGGGTGCATGGTCCGAGATAACTATCCCCACATACTCTGCCCCCTCCACTCCAACCAAAACCTCCTGACTCACTACAAAGTAATCAATCCTCGAATACACCTTATAGACGTGTGAAAAGAAGGAATAGTCCCTTCCCCCTGGGTTCTGAAAGCGCCATGGATCCACCATACCCATCCTCTCCATAAACCCCCCCAGCTCCTTTCCCATTCGTACCCCAGCCAGCGACCTGGGACTCGATCTATCCACCCTCTGCTCTCGGGCACAGTTAAAATCTCCTCCCATGATCAACTGGTGCGTGGCCAAATCCGGGATCGCTGCCAACAACCCTTTGGGGCATACACATTTACCAACACCCCCGGTGCCCCTTCCAATACCCCACGTCAATCACGTATCTCCCACCCGGATCCCTCACCTCCTTCGCACTCACAAATCCCATATTTTTGCTCATTAAAATCGCCACTCCCCCGATTTCAAATCAAACCCGGAGTGAAAAACCTGCCTGACCCACCCCTTCCTTAACCTAACCTGGTCCTTCTGCGTCTCCTGCAGAGAAACCACCCCTTGCTGTCTTCAAGCTCCTGAGGCGCACAAACACCCACAACCTTTTTATTTTATAAACTTTAGAGTACCCAATTCATTGTTTCCAATTAAGGGGCAATTTAGCGTGGCCAATCCACCTACCCTGCACATCTTTTGGCTTTGTGTGGGTGAAACCCACCAAACACGGGGAGAATGTGCAAACTCCACACTGCACTCACCCAGAGCTGGGATCGAACCTGGGACCTCGGCGCCGTGAGGCAGCAGAGCTAACCCACCGTGTTGCCCTCACCCGTGACCTGTTAACTGGCCCATTCAGTCCCCGGGCGTTCCACGTTACCAGAGGCGTACGCCTCCAATTCCCTCTGCTGTCCACCATCTTCCCCACTTAACTCCCGCCCCCTTAATTCCACCCTATACCTAGCCCATCCCAGATGGTCCCTTTCTCCGCCCCTGATCATGTCATCTCTCACCCCCTACCAAGCGCAACAACCTCCCCCCCCGGCTCTCCCCCTGGCCACCCCTCTTGGCCTTCTGTCTATCCTTCCATTAAATACATGGATAGAATTCCCGTAACAGCCTCCCCGTACAGGCGCCGGAATGTGGCGACTAGGGGCTTTTCACAGTAACTTCATTTGAAGCCTACTTGTGACAATAAGCGATTTTCATTCATTTTTCATTTCATTCAACAAATCCTTTTGGGGGATTGTTTCACGTTCTCGCTACTCCCTGGAGAAAGACTGCTCCATCAAGTCACCTGTCCTTTCTAGGCACAAGAGCCCCAGCCTAGCTCGGTCCTTCCTGATAGTCTGACAGGTCTGGGTGGAAGCAGTGCCCCCTGCGGTTTGGGCTGAGTAACTGCGTGACCGGTTCTCCCGTGTCACGGGCGTTGTGTTGGTGGGCAAGCTTTGGGTCTGCAGTTCCTCGCCTGCTGATTTGCGACCCCAACCCTGCCAATGGAAGAGGCCACCACAGCGCGGCTGTAACCATGGCAACCACCACATACAGGCCGCCCTAGACGACTCCAACAGCTACAACATCGGCTAGGTCCTAGCTCACAGGTCCCAGCTTGTTCTCTCACCCCAACAGAAATTAAACTAAAAAAGCCTGAGTTTGCAGGCCGATAATTCTAGTTATAAACTTGGGACAGGAGCAGACCAGGACCATTTAGCCCCTTGAGTCTACTTTCCCATTCCGTTTACATGGGTGAGATCGCACTTGAGGAGTACTGTCAACAGTTTTGGTCACCTTACTTCAGGAAGGATACATTTTCATTGGAAACAAAAGGCACACAGTGCTGATTCCTGGGATGAACAGTAGGGAGAGAGAAACCAAGGTTATGAGGAAAGGTTGGGCCTACACTCACTGGAGTTTAGAAGAATGAGAGGTGGTCCTATTGACACACACAAGATGCTATGGGGACTTGACAAGGTGGATGCGGAGAAGATGTTCCCCCTCATGGGGGATTCTAGGGCTGCGGGAGCGGGGGGTAACAGTTTAAAGATAGGGATTCTCCCATTTAAGATGGTGATCAAAAAAAAACCTTCCCTCAGAAGGTGGTTAGTCTGTGGAGTTCTCTTCCGGGGAGAGCAATGGGGGCGGGTCAATGAGTATATTCATGGTTGAGTTGGATGGATTTTTGATTGACAAGGGGGGGGTCAAAAGTTATGGACGTCAAGCAAGCAAATGACAAGGCCACAGACAGGCCTGCCATGATCTTGCTGAATAGCGGGGCAGGCTTGAGGGGCAGGATGGCCTCATGCTTCCATTTCTTATGATCTTATGTCCAATTAGATCGTGGCTCATTTGAATTCGACTCCACCCTTGCGCCTTGGCTCTCTCCCCTTCATATAGAATCTGCTGTGCAGATTCGGCCAATTGAATCTGCACCGGCCCTTGGAAAGAGCACACCCCTACTTAAGCCCACACTTCCACCCTATCCCTATAACCCAACCTAACCTTTTTGGACACTAAGGGGCAATTTAGCACGGCCAATCCACCTCAACTGCACATCTTTGGACTTGTGGGAGGAAACCGGAGCACCCGGAGGAAACCCACGCCGACACGGGGAGAACGTGCAGACTCCGCGCAGTCAGTGACCCAAGCCGGCTACCTTGTCTAGCAAAAATCTGTCAATCTTCGATGTGAAACAATGTATTGGGCCAGCGTTTACTGCGAGTTCCACCTGTCCACCGCCCCTAGCGCGAAGAAGGGTATCCTAACTCCCCTCCTGAATGGCCAAGCTCAGATTATGTCCGCTCAATTTTGTCACGTGAGAGTACCTTTAAGAAATGGGCGTTTACGAATGAAATGAAATGAAAATCGCTTATTGTCACAAGTAGGCTTTAATGAAGTTACTGTGAAAAGCCCCTAGTCGCCACATTCCGGCGCCTGTTCGGGGAGGCTGTTACGGGAATTGAACCGTGCTGCTGGCCTGCCTTGGTCTGCTTTCAAAGCCAGCGATTTAGCCCAGTGCTAAACAGCCCCTGCTGTTTAAGAAATGTACCTTTAAGAAATGGGTGTTTATCAGTGATGTCAGAGTGTGGGTGGAGCTGGGCTGTCGGCTTTTTACTTTCGTTTTAGGCTGTTTGCTGCAGGGTGTGTTTTAGTTTTGTTTTCAGAGCTGGATAGCTGCAGTCACAGCCAGAAGGTGTATGAATCTCTCTCTGTAATCTAAAGACTGTAAATCGATCCTGGTGATTTAAAACTAAGAACAGTAATGACTTTAACCTGATGTGCTTCTGTTGAAAGGTGTTTCTTCTGTCTTCTGGATGGTGTTTGGGAAGTTATTAAGCATTACTTAGTATTGTATTCTTTGGGGGTTGTATTTGAATTGATGGTTGCTAAGATATTCACTTTATGTTTTAAAAAGGTTAACTTGAGTTCATAGAATAAACATTGTTTTGCTTTAAAAAATACTTTTCCATTTCTGCTGTCCCACACCTGTAGAGTGGGCCGTGTGCTCCCCATACCACAATCTATTAAACGTTGTGGGTCAGGTGAACTCCATGATACACTTTGGGGTTCTCTAAACCCTGGCCCATAACAATTTCGTGAAAGCTTTTCTCAGTGTCTCGGTGTCTCTCTCTCTCCCCTAAAAACTTCTTCCAAAATGCTAAAAACCTCAATCAAATCGCCCCTTCACCTGCTAGATTCCAAGGAATATTCATACATTCTCCTCATAATTTAACTCCTGGTAACATTCTGGTGGATCTGCGTCACATCCCTTCAGTGTGCCCCTTCTCAAGTGGGATGCTCAAAACTGTAAATAGCATCATTCAAAAGTCACGCCGATAGGTGGGAGTTCCCCCCCCCCCACATAAAAAACACGTGGACTAGTTGATTACGCAGACGCAAGCGTGTTAAGAATGAGCCCTCAGTATGTAAACCCTTACCAGGACGGGATTCCGTTCCAGGCAGCAGGTCCAGAGAATCGAGGCTATTTATAATTGTGTTCGGACCGATGCTGTCCAGGGCATCCATCTTCTGGACAGGAAGCATGGGATAGGCTGACGGGAGCGAAACCTTTGGACCAATGTTCCCCTTCACGGCGGATGGCAGGACGGGGGCGCCGGTGGGAAAGACAGCAAGCAGCCTCGACACGTCGTTGGGCAGGTTTGTCGGAACTGTCCCAGCCACCGTTGTCTGGGGGGGAAAAAAAGCACAAGATTTTAACCGGCATTAACTCAGTGGGAAATAACGTCAGGCCAGGTGTGAAACAGTTTCTTATCTGACGGTAAAGGTTGACCACAATCTGCGCCAGAGTTTTAGCCTCGTCAACAAGTCACTGAACTTCAAAAGGATTTAAAAAATTTTTTTTAGTGTACCCAATTCTTTTTTTCCAATTAAGGGGCAATTTAGCGTGGCCAATCCATCTACCCTGCACATCTTTGGGTTGTGGGGGCGAAACCCACGCAAACACGGGGAGAATCCGCAGTGAGCCGGGGCCGGGATTGAACCCGGGTCCTCAGCACCGTGAGGCAGCAGTGCTAACCACTGTGCCACCGTGCCAAAAGGAATTTGTTTGATGTGATACGACAGCTAATAGCCTATTCGAACAAATCCCACCCACTCCTCACCTACCTCCACTGGGTCCTCACTTTCCTCGTCCTAGTTTATAAATCCTATAGTGCAGGTGGCAACCATTTCGGCCCACTGAGTCTGCACCCACCCTCCGAAAGAGCACCCTCCCCAGGCCCACTCCACCGCCCCATCCCTGTAACCCCACTTAGCCTGCACTTTGGACACTAACAGACAACTTGGCAAGGCCAATCCACCTACCCTGCACATCTTCGGGCTGTGGGAGGAAACCGGAGCACCCGGAGGAAACCCACGCAGACACGGGGAGAACGTGCAGAGTCCGCACAGACAGTGACCCGAGGCCGGAATTGACCCGGGACCCTGGCGCTGTGAGGCAGCAGTGCTAACCACCGAGCTGCTTTTGGAACTTGAAACACGAACGGATCACCCATGATCTTATTGAATGGCGGAGCAGGCTCGGGGGGCCGAATGGCCTACCTCTGCTCCTATTTCGTTATGTTTGTAGAATGAGTATTGATATTATATGCACAATGTTGGTCTATTCTTTAGTTCAGTTGGCTGGACAGCTGGCTCGTGATGCAAATCGAGGCCAGCAGCGCGGGTTCAATTCCCCGTACCAGCTGAGGTTATTCATGAGTTATTTTCAACCTCGCCCGGTGTGGTGACCCTCAGGTTAAATCACCACCAGTCAGCTCTCCCCCCTCAAAGGGGAAAGCAGCCTGTGGAGACTTCACTTATTTTTGCCACTAGTCTGAAATGTAACTTCTCACATGTGGCTCGCGGGTAACACGTGGAAGAACATTGACGCACAACATTGGCACCTAAATCATTCAACTTTGTATTGATGATATATTCTTTCCCCTTGTTCGGTGCCTCCTACCGCAATTGCTGGATCTCAGCGATATCCCAACCGGTCATCATGTGTAAATAATGACAGGAGGGGCTGCATCTTGGGCCATGTAGGGAAGGCCAACCAAGCAGAGCCTAGCCTTGTCCTTTCCTGGTGTCCCATTTACACACTGCCCCACAAGTGTCAAGTATTAGAAATCAGGGGTGGCCAACTTTCCCCCTTGTCACCCTGGGGAACCAAGGATGATTATCGTGCCCCTGGGATTTTCAGCAGACGAGGCCAGCCACCGGAAATGTTTCATCTGTCTCTTACCATTGGAAAATCATTCGTTTCCCCTATAGAATCCAACAATGTGTCCAGCTCCGCTCCAATAATTTCCTCATCCGGGAACTCCTCTGCAGTTTCGGGCACTGAGAGGGAGACCCCATCCCCAAGGGGGGTTTTCAGCAGAGGCGGGTCGGTCTGGGACTGTTGGATACTGACAGGGACGGAGCTGATGGGAGCGGAAACCTCACTGGCTGGAGCAGAGAGGGTGGCTGGAACAGGGAGACGTGGAAGATCCAACGGTGAACCTGCAGCGTGGAAACAAATAACACAACGATGACACAAGGGGACATCACAAACGTAATCATTAGACGTAACTTGTAAATTGCCTGTGGCGTCGAGTGATGAACGCAAGATTATTTTTGAAATATAAAAGGTCAGGACAACGAGTTCTAGATGTTCACACCACAGAGTCATCCCATGGCCAGAGTCTACAACTACATCGAACCACAGAAATGTTACAACACAGAAAGAGGCCATTCGGCCCATCTGGTCTATGGGGAGGCAGTGGCGCGGTGGTATTGTTACTGGACTAGTAAACCAGAGACCCAGGTAAATGCTCTGGGGGCCAAGATTAAATCCCGCCATTGCAGAATTCAATAAAAATGAAACCATTGCCGATTGTCGGAAAAACCCACCTGGTTCACCAATGTCCCTTAGGGAAGGAAATCTGCCGCCCTTACCCGGTCTGGCCTACACGTGGCTCCAGACCCACAGCAATGTGGTTGACTCTTAACCGCCCTCTCAAGGGCAAAGCAAGCCCGAGAACACTCTTGTTTAAAAATAAATTTAGAGTACCCAATTCTTCCCCCCCCCCCTCCCCCCTCCCAATTAAGGGACAATTTAGCGTGGCCAATCCACCTAGCCTCCACTGTCTTTGGGTGGGGGTGAGACCCAGGCAGACACGGGGAGAATGTGTAAACTCCACACGGATGGTGACCCGGGGCCGGGATCGAACCCGGATCCTCGGCGCTGTGAGGCAGCAGTCCTAACACTGCACTGCCCCAGGTGTCCTTTCTATTCCCACCTTCCTGCCCCCGGCCCACAGCCCTGTAGCTGACAGCACTTAAGTTGCAGATCCAGGTACTTTTTAAAAGAGTTTAGGCTCCCTGCCTCCAACTCGGGCAGCGAATTCCAGACTCCCATTACCCTCTGCGTAAAAACCTTCTTCCTCATGTCCCCTCTACACCTTCTGCCACTTATCTTGAATCTGTGTCCCCTGGCTCTAGAATTCAAGGGAAACAATCCTGTCCACTCTATCTTCTCCCCTCATAATTTTGAACACCTCGATTAAGTCACCCCTCAACCTTCTTAGTTCCAAGGACAATAACCCCAACCTGTCCAATCTCCGATCCAACGTTGTGATAGATGACGTAGCAAAACTGAATGGGGAACATTGGCATAACAATTTACCATGGCATATACTGGCCATGTGGAGGCGTAGCCATGGAATCATAGAATTCCCAGCAGCGCAGGAGGTCATTCGGCCCATCAGGTCTGCATCGACCTTCTGAAAGAGCACCTCACCCAGGCCTACTCCCCTGCCCCATCCCCGCAACCCCACCTCACCTGCACATCTCTGGACTGCGGGAGGAAACCGGAGCACCCAGAGGAAACCCAGGCAGACACGGGGAGAACGTGCAGACTCCGCACAGTCAGTGACCCAAGGCCAGAATGGAACCCGGGTCCCTGACGCTGTGGGGCAGCAGTGTTAACCACTGTGCCAACATGCTGCCTTCAATGCATGACCAAAAGGTGTGCCAACATAGAACAAGGTTTGTGGACAGATGCTTGTACCCTACAGAAGATTTCTAATAATATATTATAGAATCCCTACAGTGTAGAAGGAGGCCATTCGACCCAGCGAGTCTGTACCGATCCTCCAAAAGAGCACCTCACCCAGTCCCAATCTCCCGCTCTATTCCAGTAATCCCACCTAACCCACACACTTTTGGACATCTTTAGTCAATCTCCCATAGAATTGCATGTAAGAAGTTGAGATTACACTGATATAGAGCATAATGGGAAAAGTGTAATGCTAGATTGAAAACGGAATATAAATGATTAAAAATCAGGATTAAAATAAAAATGTGCAGGTAAGTTTTTTTAACTTATTTGCAGGAGTTTGGGGAAAGTGATAGTCAAACGGGGTGAATATAGTTGTACAAATATAAAGAACGCATTTATACAGTGCATTATATGACCTCAGGATATTCCCAAGTATATTTTAGCCAGTGGAATACTTCTGAAGCATAGTTACTGTTGTAATGTTGGGAAAGAATGCCTGTAATCGGAGCAGCACTCCGGCGCAGTGGTTAGCACTGCTGCCTCACGGCGCCGAGGTCCCGGGTTCGAATCCCCGCCCTGGGTCACTGCCCGTGTGGAGTTTGTACATTCTCCCCGTGTCTGCGTGGGTCTCACCCCCACAACCCAAAGACAGTGGCGGCTAGGTGGATTGGCCACGCTAAATTGGGGGGGGGGGGGGGGGGAAGAAAAAGAATTGGGTACTCAGCTTTTTGTGGACAGGGCATGAACATTGCTGGGTAGATGCCAGTGTGCCAGAACAGTTTAGCAAGGGCGCAGCTAGTTTTGAAGGCCAAGTCTTCAGGATTATTGCCAGACTATTGTCAGGGCCCATCGACTTTGCAGTACTCAGTGTCTTCAGCCGTTACATGATATCACGTGGAGTGGTCCGAAGACTGGCACCTGTGATGCTGCGGATCTCCGAAGGAGGCCGGGCTGAAGTTAGAAACAGGAAAGGACAGGTCACCCTGTTGGGAGTTTTTTATAGGCCTCCTAATAGTTCTAGGGATGTAGAGGAAAGGATGGCGAAGATGATTCTGGATATGAGCGAAAGTAACAGGGTAGTTATTATGGGAGACTTTAACTTTCCAAATATTGACTGGAAAAGATGTAGTTCGAGTACAATAGATGGGTCGTTTTTTGTACAGTGTGTGGAGTGTTTCCTGACGCAATATGTTGACAGGCCAACAAGAGGCGAGGCCACGTTGGATTTGGTTTTGGGTAATGAACCAGGCCAGGTGTTGGATTTGGAGGTAGGAGAGCACTTTGGGGACAGTGACCACAATTCGGTGACGTTTACGTTAATGATGGAAAGGGATAAGTATACACCGCAGGGCAAGAGTTATAGCTGGGGGAAGGGCAATTATGATGCCATTAGACGTGACTTGGGGGGGATAAGGTGGAGAAGTAGGCTGCAAGTGTTGGGCACACTGGATAAGTGGGGCTTGTTCAAGGATCAGCTACTGCGTGTTCTTGATAAGTATGTACCGGTCAGACAGGGAGGAAGGCGTCGAGCGAGGGAACCGTGGTTTACCAAGGAAGTGGAATCTTTTGTTAAGAGGAAGAAGGAGGCCTATGTGAAGATGAAGTGTGAAGTTTCGGTTGGGGCGATGGATAGTTACAAGGTAGCGAGGAAGGATCTAAAGAGAGAGCTAAGACGAGCAAGGAGGGGACATGAGAAGTATTTGTCAGGAAGGATCAAGGAAAACCCAAAAGCTTTCTATAGGTATGTCAGGAATAAGCGACTGACTAGGGAAAGAGTAGGACCAGTCAAGGACAGGGATGGGAAATTGTGTGTGGAGTCTGAAGAGATAGGCGAGATACTAAATGAATATTTTTCGTCAGTATTCACTCAGGAAAAAGATAATGTTGTGGAGGAGAATGCTGAGACCCAGGCTAATAGAATAGATGGCATTGAGGTACGTAGGGAAGAGGTGTTGGCAATTCTGGACAGGCTGAAAATAGATAAGTCCCCGGGACCTGATGGGATTTATCCTAGGATTCTCTGGGAGGCCAGGGAAGAGATTGCTGGACCTTTGGCTTTGATTTTTATGTCATCATTGGCTACAGGAATAGTGCCAGAGGACTGGAGGACAGCAAATGTGGTCCCTTTGTTCAAAAAGGGGAGCAGAGACAACCCCGGCAACTATAGACCGGTGAGCCTCACGTCTGTAGTGGGTAAAGTCTTGGAGGGGATTATAAGAGACAAGATTTATAATCATCTAGATAGGAATAATATGATCAGGGATAGTCAGCATGGCTTTGTGAAGGGTAGGTCATGCCTCACAAACCTTATTGAGTTCTTTGAGGTGACTGAACAGGTAGACGAGGGTAGAGCAGTTGATGTGGTGTATATGGATTTCAGCAAAGCGTTTGATAAGGTTCCCCACGGTAGGCTATTGCAAAAAATACGGAGGCTGGGGATTGAGGGTGATTTAGAGATGTGGATCAGAAATTGGCTAGCTGAAAGAAGACAGAGGGTGGTGGTTGATGGGAAATGTTCAGAATGGAGTACAGTCACAAGTGGAGTACCACAAGGATCTGTTCTGGGGCCGTTGCTGTTTGTCATTTTTATCAATGACCTAGAGGAAGGCGCAGAAGGGTGGGTGAGTAAATTTGCAGACGATACTAAAGTCGGTGGTGTTGTCGATAGTGTGGAAGGATGTAGCAGGTTACAGAGGAATATAGATAAGCTGCAGAGCTGGGCTGAGAGGTGGCAAATGGAGTTTAATGTAGAGAAGTGTGAGGTGATTCACTTTGGAAGGAATAACAGGAATGCGGAATATTTGGCTAATGGTAAAGTTCTTGAAAGTGTGGATGAGCAGAGGGATCTAGGTGTCCATGTACATAGATCCCTGAAAGTTGCCACCCAGGTTGATAGGGTTGTGAAGAAGGCCTATGGAGTGTTGGCCTTTATTGGTAGAGGGATTGAGTTCCGGTGTCGGGAGGTCATGTTGCAGCTGTACAGAACTCTGGTACGGCCGCATTTGGAGTATTGCGTACAGTTCTGGTCACCGCATTATAGGAAGGACGTGGAGGCTTTGGAGCGGGTGCAGAGGAGATTTACCAGGATGTTGCCTGGTATGGAGGGAAAATCTTATGAGGAAAGGCTGATGGACTTGAGGTTGTTTTCGTTGGAGAGAAGAAGGTTAAGGGGAGACTTAATAGAGGCATACAAAATGATCAGGGGGTTGGATAGGGTGGACAGTGAGAGCCTTCTCCCGCGGATGGATATGGCTGGCACGAGGGGACATAACTTTAAACTGAGGGGTAATAGATATAGGACAGAGGTCAGAGGTAGGTTCTTTACGCAAAGAGTAGTGAGGCCGTGGAATGCCCTACCTGCTACAGTAGTGAACTCGCCAACATTGAGGGCATTTAAAAGTTTATTGGATAAACATATGGATGATAATGGCATAGTGTAGGTTAGATGGCTTTTGTTTCGGTGCAACATCGTGGGCCGAAGGGCCTGTACTGCGCTGTATTGTTCTATGTTCTATGTTCTATGGATCATTCACTCAGCGCTCCTGGATGAAGATTATGCCTGCAAGTGCTCTTGCACTGATTGAGGATGGGGTTATTTGTGGAGCCTCCTGATAGTTGCTTAATTGTCCACCACCATTTATGGGCAGCATGGTAGCACAGTGGTTAGCACTGTTACTTCACAGTGCCAGGGTCCCAGGTTCAATTCCCGGCTCGAGTCTCTGTTTGTGCGAAGCTATGGGGATCGGGGTTATGGGGAGAAGGCAGGAGAATGGGGGTGAGAAACATATCAGCCATGACTGAATGGCGGAGCAGACTCGATGGGCCGAGTGGCCTAAATCTGCTTCTATGTCTTACAAAGAACAAAGAAAAGTACAGCACAGGAACAGGCCCTTCGGCCCTCCAAGCCTGTGCCGACCATGCTGCCCGTCTAAACTAAAATCTTCTGCACCTCTGGGGTCCGTATCCCTCTATTCCCATCCTATTCATGTATTTGTCAAGATGCCCCTAAAATGTCACTATCGTCCCTGCTTCCACCACCTCCTCCGGCAGCGAGTTCCAGGCACCCAGTACCCTCTGTCTTACGGTCTTATATCCTTTCAGTCACAGGAGATTCACCAGGTGGATTCCAGTTGAGAGGATTGGCTTGTGAGGACAGACTGAGTAGACTGGGACTAGACTCATTGGAATTTTGATGAATGAGGGGGGATCTTATAGAAACGTATCCAATTATAGAAGCTGGGAGGTTAAATATCATAGAATTTACTGGCTCTTGGAAAGAGCACCCTACCCAAGGTCAACACCTCCACCCTACCCCCATAACCCAGTAACCCCACCCAACATTAAGGGCAATTTTGGACACTAAGGGCAATTTATCATGGCCAATCCACCTAACCTGCACATCTTTGGACTGTGGGAGGAAACCGGAGCACCCGGAGGAAACCCACGCAGACACGGGGAGGATGTGCAGACTCCGCACAGACAGTGACCCAGGCCGGAATCGAACCTGGGACCCTGGAGCTGTGAAGCAATTGTGCTATCCACAATGCTACCGTGCTGCCCAAACAGTGGTTGTTTCCACTGACGAGAGAAACTAGAACTAGGGGGCATTGCCTCAAAATAAGGGGGAGCAGACTTAGGACTGAGTTGAGGAGGATATGGACCTGTTGGGCCCACTACTAGTGAGGACTTTCAATGAGGAGGAACTTCTTCACCCAAAGGGTTGTGACTCTGCGGAATTCCCTGCCCAGTGAAGCAGTTGAGGCGACCTCGTTGAATGTTTTTAAGGCAAAGATAGATTTTTGAACAGTAAAGGAATTAAGGGTTACGGTGAGCGGGCGGGTAAGTGGAGCTGAGTCCACAAAAAGATCAGCCATGATCTCATTGAATGGCGGAGCAGGCTCGAGGGGCCAGATGGCTCCTAGCTCTTATGTTATGTCGTACAGAATCATAGAATTTACAGTGCAGGAGACCATTCGGCCCATCGAGTCTGCACCGGCTCTTGGAACATAAGAACATAAGAACGAGAAGGGTTGGACGCAAAGAATCGAGGGTTGGTGATTTTGGTGGGGAAGCGGGTGTCGTTTGAGGCGCTGAGCGTCGTGGCAGACAATGGAGGTAGGTATGTGATGGTGAGTGGTAAGCTGCAGGGGGTGCGGGTGGTCTTGGTGAATCTGTACGCCCCGAATTGGGACGATGCCGAATTTATGCGGCGCACGTTGGGCCGGATTCTGGACCTGGAGGGAGGGAGCTTGATAATGGGGGGGGACTTTAATACGGTATTGGATCCAGCATTGGACCACTCTAGGTCCAGGACGGGTAAGAGGCTGGCGGCGGCCAAAGTGTTGTGGGGGTTTATGGACCAGGTGGGAGGAGTGGACCCTTGGAGGTTTGTTAGGCGGGGGGCCAGGGAATTCTCTTTCCATAAAGCCTACTCCCGGATTGACTTCTTCGTTTTGAGCAGGGCGCTGATCCCGAGGGTGGAGGACACGGAGTATTCGGCCATAGCCATCTCAGACCATGCCCCGCACTGGGTGGAGCTCGAGCTAGGGGAGGAGAGGGACCAGCGCCCGCTGTGGCGCCTGGAGGTGGGTTTGCTGGCGGATGAGGTGGTGAGCGGGCGGATCCGGGGGTGCATTGAAAGATACCTAGAGGTGAACGATAATGGGGAGGTGTAGGTGGGGGTGGTCTGGGAGGCGCTGAAGGCAGTGATTAGGGGAGAGCTAATCTCCACTAGGGCCCACAAGGAGGGGAAGGAGAGGAGAGAGAGGGAGAGGTTGGTGGGAGAGATTTTAAGGGTAGATAGGAGGTATGCAGAGATCCCCGAGGAGGGACTACTCAAGGAGCGACGAATACTCCAGGCAATGTTCGACCTGTTGACTACCAAGAAGGCGGAGGTGCAGTGGAGGAAGGCGCAAGGTGCGGTGTATGAGTACGGGGAGAAGGCTAGCCGGATGCTGGCACACCAGCTTCGGAAGCGGGAGGCAGCGAGGGAGATTGGGGGCGTTAGGGAGAAAGGGGGGAACACGGTGCGGTGTGAATAAATGGGGTATTTAGAGACTTCTACGAGGGGCTGTATAGGTCTGAGCCCCCGACAGAGGAGGGGGGGGGGATGCGTCGTTTTCTGGACCGGCTGAGGTTCCCGAGGGTAGAGGAGGGGCAGGTGGCGAGGCTTGGGGCACCGGTAGGGCTGGAGGAGCTGACTAAGGGGCTGGGGAGTATGCAGGCGGGGAAGGCACCGAGGCCAGATGGGTTCCCAGTGGAATTTTACAGGAAGTATATGGACCTGTCACTACTAGTGAGGACTTTCAATGAGGCGAGGGAGGGGGGGGTCCCTACCCCGACTATGTCCAGGGCGCTGATCTCGCTGATCTTGAAGCGGGACAAGGACCCTTTACAGTGTGGGTCGTATAGGCCAATCTCGCTCCTCAACGTGGATGTGAAGCTGTTAGCGAAGGTGTTGACTACCAGAATTGAAGACTGTGTCCCGGGGGTGATCCACGAGGGCCAGACGGGTTTAGTGAAGGGGAGGCAGCTAAACACCAATGTGCGGAGGCTCCTAAATGTAATCATGATGCCTGCAGTGGAGGGGGAAGCGGAGATAGTGGCGGCTATGGATGCGGAGAATGCCTTCGATAGGGTGGAGTGGGGGTACCTGTGGGAAGTGTTGAGGAGGTTCGGGGAGGGGTTCGTTAGTTGGGTTAGGTTACTGTACGAAGCCCCGGTGGCAAGTGTGGCCACAAATCGGAGGAGGTCGGAATACTTTTAGCTGTACCGGGGGACGAGACAGGGGTGCCCCCTTTCCCCCCTGCTATTTGTGTTGGCAATTGAGCCTTTGGCGATGGCTTTGAGGGAGTCCAGGAACTGGAGGGGGCTGGTCCGGGGAGGGGGACACACCAGGTTTTGTTGTATGCCGACGACCTGTTACTGTATGTGACGGACCCAGTGGGGGGGGGGATGCCGGAGGTGATGCGGATCCTCAGGGAGTTTGGAGACTTTTCCGGGTATAAGCTCAACATGGGGGAAGAGTGAGCTCTTCGTGGTACACCCAGGGAAGGGGGATAGACGAGCTTCCATTGAAGAGGGCGGAAAGGAGTTTTCGGTACCTAGATATCCAGGTATCCAGGAGCTGGGGAGCCCTACACAAGCTCAACTTGACGAGGCTGGTGGAGCAGATGGAGGAGGAGTTTAAAAGGTGGGATATGCTGCCACTCTCCCTGGCGGGTAGGGTACAGTCGGTGTTCCCGAGGTTCCTTTTTATATTCCAGTGCCTCCCCATCCTGATCCCTAAGGCCTTTTTTAAGCGAGTCAGTAGGAGCATCATGGAGTTTGTATGGGCAAAAAAGACCCCGAGGGTGTTTCTGGAATGGAGCAGGGACAGAGGAGGACTAGCGTTGCTTAATCTGTGTGGGTACTACTGGGCTGCCAATGTGGCGATGATACGCAAGTGGGTAATGGAGGGGGAGGGGGCGGCGTGAAAGAGGCTGGAGATGGCGTCCTGTGTGGGCACAGCCTGAGAGCGCTGGTGACGGCACCACTGCCGCTCCTGCCGACAAGGTACACCACGAGTTCAGTGGTGGCGGTGACCCTCAAAATTTGGGGGCAGTGGAGGCGCCACAGGGGGGAGGCAGAGGCTTCGGTGTGGTCCCCGATCCGTGAGAACCATCGGTTTGTCCCGGGGAGAATGGATGGGGGGTTCCTGAGCTGGCACAGGGCAGGAATTAGAAGGATGGGGGACCTGTTTATAGATGGGACGTTTGTGAGCCTTGGGGCGGTGGAGGAACAATTCGGGCTCCCCCCTGGAAATGCCTTCAGGTACATGCAGGTAATGGCATTTGTAAGACAGCAGGTGAGGGAATTTCCCCTGCTGCCAGCACATAGGATCCAGGATAGGGTGCTCTCAGGGGTGTGGGTTGGAGAAGGCAGGGTCTCGGCGATCTACCAGGAGATGCAGGAAGAGGAGGAGACCTCGGTGGAGGAGCTGAAAGGTAAATGGGAGGAGGAGCTAGGGGAGGAGATAGACGAGGGTACATGGGCGGACGCCCTGGGTAGGGTAAATTCTTCCTCTTCTTGCGCCAGGCTTAGCCTGATACAATTTAAGGTTCTGCACAGGGCGCACACGACTGGGGCAAGGCGGAGTCGGTTTTTTGGAGTAGAGGGCAGGTGTGTGAGGTGTTCGGGGAGCCCAGCAAATCACGCCCACATGTTCTGGGTGTGCCCAGCGCTGGATGGGTTCTGGAGGGGCGTTGCGAGGACGGTGTCTAAGGTGATAAACACCCGGGCTAAGCCGAGTTGGGGGCTCGCACTATTTAGAGTATCGGACGAGCCGGGAGTGCAGGTATTCTGGCCTTTGCGTCCCTGGTAGCCCGGCGGAGGATTCTGCTACAGTGGAAGGATGCGAGGCCCCCGAGTGTGGAAGCCTGGATCAGCGACATGGCTGGGTTCATTAAATTGGGTAAAATTTGCCTTATGAGGATCTGTGCAAGAGTTCTTCAGGCGGTGGCAACCGTTCCTAGACTTTCTAGCGGAGCGTTAGGAGGTGGAGAGCAGCAGCAGCAAACCGGGGGGGGGGGGTACTTTGTGCTTACTTACTGTGTTTATTATCGTTTAATGGGGGGCTTGTATATTGGGGGAATACGTGACATTGCTATAAGATGTTTATTTATGTGTTCTTTGTTTTTTTGTTATTTCTGTAAGGGGGGGGTTTTGTTGAAAATATGTAAAAATTTGAATTAAAAAATACTTTAAAAAAAAAAAAAAGGAAATGTGCATTTTATTCCCCTAAATATCTTTGGCGCAATCATCGCTATTTTAATCCATTGATATGCTTCTGTTGTGTCTAATATGTGCTCAGCATTGTAGATGTTCACAGTTAAACAGGCAACTGACAGTGATCGATGGCATCATTATATTCCCCAAACTAACCGAGGAACTTGTGCTAAGGCGTGCAGACATCAACAGTCGCCACAGCGGCTTGACAGGGCAAGAGTTGAGAGCATTTTACCCCGTCAGGCACCCCATGAGCAATTTCCTGCTTTGGCTCAGGAACCAATCCCCCCCCATTTGTACCATTGATCCCATGGGAAAATCAGCTCAGGCGTACAATGTTTCGACTTATAACTTGGATTTCAGGAACCAGTCCGAGGACTGCCTGTAGCGGAGAATCACATTTCCGCAGCAAGACGGGTAGAAGAGACTCACCTGACTCTATATCATCTATGCCACTTGTGCCATTTATGGAAACCTGTGGGAGAATACAAAGAATTGAAATTGGCTGACAATGGAGCCCAAAGTAACCTGGTAAGAGCAGGGCGGGACGGTGACGCAGCAGTTAGCACGGCTGTCTCACAGTGCCATAACTGGTGATTACTGGTTCCTTGCCACGCTCACCAACGGGAGGGGGCTGGTTATATCGGAACCCGATCGGCGCCTGATTTGAGACTCTCCCGCAATCAAACCGACTCGCTCGGATTCGCGCATGGCGCGACGCGGCCATTGGTTGGCGCCCTTTAGATTGGAAATTTGAATAATAATAATAATTGTCACAAGTAGGCTTCAATGAAGTTACTGTGAAAAGCCCCGGGTCGCCACATTCCGGCGCCTGTTCGGGGAGGCTGGTACGGGAATTGAACCCGCGCTGCTGGCCTTGTTCTGCATTACAAGCCAGCTGTTTAGCCCACTGTGCTAAACCAGCCCCATAATACTCATGATACTCAACAAGTTTAAGGAAGGCATGGAGGTGGGGAGGGGGTGGGGAACAAGCGAAGTATAGTCCAGTTAGTCGAACATAAGTTGGAAAATTTGCAGAATCTGTAATCAATGAAAGAGTGACTGCACATCGTGAAAACTGAAAAATTTCAACTGATCAGAGAGCCAGGATTTATAAAGGATAAATGATGTCTGATGAATCTGACTAAAATTGGTCAGGGAAATATCTACCGATGCTATTTATAGGGGCTTCCAGAGGGCTTTTGAAAGACCCTCATAAGAGGCTTTTAACAGAGTAGGTGGATTGGCCACGTTAAATTGAAAAAAAAAGAATTGGGTACTCTAAATTTATTTTTTTAAATATCCTCACTCTCTGTTTCCCACACGGTCCGACAATTTACTCTTCAGGTCAATAATTTGCTTTGGTTTCACAAGCTTTGACTTTCGTTAAATGCTTCTTTTTTTAATTTATTTATAAATTTAGAGTACCCAATTCTTTCTTTTCAATTCAATGTGGCCAATTCATTTTTTCCAATTCAGGGGCAATTTAGCGTGGCCAATCCACCTAACCTGCTCATCTTTGGGATGTGGGGGCGAGACCCACACAGACACGGGGAGAATGTGCAAACTCCACACGGACAGTGACCCAGAGCCGGGATCGAACGAGAGTAAGAATATTGGCCGGGTGGGAACTCCATGTGGCAGGAGGTGACTAACGGTGTCCCACAGGGACTGGAATTGGTGCCTCAGCTATTCAACACCTGGAGTCGCGATTTAGATGGTGGGATTGCGAGCCACCTATCCAAGATTGCTGATGACACAAAGGGTAGACAGCATTGTAGATAGAAGCATCAAATTACAAACAGATATTAATAAATTAAGAGATCTATTATTAACTGATAATAATAGATATTAATAGATTTGGTCAATGGGCAAAACTGCGGAGTAGGGATTTCAATCTCGACATGGTTTGAGGTCATCCACATTTGAACCAACAGATCGAGCAGAGTACTTCCTAAATCAAAATCATCACCTGCTGTAATGTAGGAAACCTGGCAGCCAATTTGCAATGTCCCATAAACAGAATTGTGATAACGATCAGATAATCTTTCAGTAGTACAGAACTTGAGTATTGCTGAGAAAAAACACATGCTGTCAAAACTTCCCATCTTGCACTCATCAGGACAATTCGCAAGATTACCAAATTGTATTAGGAGCCACTCGTACTGCATGAGAAAAGAGTGCGATTGATTGGCAAGTGGACTCTGATTGTTAGAGGCGTTATCATGGCGAATGCACCAGTTAACTGATAACTGACAGTTAACTGCCAATCTTTGTTTAAATTCAAACCAGGCAGGTTGACTCTGATTAGTCAAGGCATTTCCCTGGGGAACGAACCAGTAACGGCGAGTGTCTGCTTTGTTCAACTGAATAAGACGTAATGTATGTATGTACGTGTTCCTTCTGTCTGAAAAGGGCAGGGCCCTGTGTGAGAATATATGTGGCTTCTAGCATACATAAGGGAAGGTGGTGGCATAGTGGTTTTGCCACTGGAGTAGCAATCCAGAGACTAAGCGTACTAATCTGGGGACCCAGGTTCGAATCCCAGATGGTGAAATTTTAATTCAATAAAAATCTGGCATTACAAGTTTAATGATGACCACAAAGCTATTGCCGATTGTTGTAAAAACCCATCTGGTTCATTAATGTCCCTTTAGGGAAGGAAATCTGCCGTCCTTACCCAGTCTGGCCTACACGTGACTCCAGACCCACAGCAATGTGATTGATTCTTAACTGCCCTCTGAAATATCCGAGTAAGTGACTCAGTTCAAGGGTAATTAGGAATGGGCAACAAATGCTGGGCTTGTCAGCGACGCCCGCATCACATGAAGGAATAAAGATAAAAAAAGTGAGCCACATTGCGAGCCCAACTGATAATCTTAAATTGTTTCTCAGTGTAATTCTTATCACAATCAGGATTGTTCAGCAAATGTTGTCCAATTGCAGAATCACATCTAACGTTGGGTACCATGGCCAGAATTCTCCAGCACCCCCGGGCAGGTTTTCCCACAACAGAGGCAGCTCGCCATTGGCATGTTTTGCATGGCTCACCCATCCCGCTGCTGGGGAACCCACGGCAGGGATCGATTTCGGCAAGACCGGAAGATCCCGCAGCGAGAAGAGCCAGAAAGCCCTGCCAATTGTTTTTGAGTTTTGCAAGCATGGGCTGGTTGAATATTTTGCTGTTGCGAACAGCCAAAGGGAGCATTAAGTGGTTGTTCTATTACAATTTGGCATCCTTGCGATGGAATTGTCCTGATGAGTGCAAGACAAAAAGCTTCAGCGACGTGTGTCTTTTTTTCAGCAATACTCAAGGTCAGATAACCTGTATTGTCACGGGGTACATCGAGGGATAAACAAATCCCGGGACACAGGTGAGAACTACTCTGCCGTTCTTCAAATAACATCTGGAATCTTTTATGTTCACCCCAGAGGAAAGACATTGCACCAGAAACATGGGGCGAGTCTCCGCCCCATCACATTTCTGGTTTACCCCGCCGGCGTGATGCTCTATAATGCCGGCTAGTCAATGGGGTTTCCCATTGTGGGCAGCCCCAAGCCGTCGGGCTGCTGGCAAAACGGAGCATCCCGCCGGCGGAGAATCCAGCCCAAGGTGCCCCCAACCACGCTGCACTTTCTCAGTATTGCACTGTGGAGCATCATTCTGAATTTTTGAACTCAAGCTCTTGGGAGTGGAAGAAACAGCACGATCGCTGAAAGGACTTTGATAAATCTCTTTTCAGGGGTGGGATCAGATCTTTTTACTATCTTCCATCTTTGCACGAGGGAGAATTTGATGAACAACGTCCGCTTGAGAGTCTGGAAATGATTTTGATTAGTTGTCTTTTAGTTCAATGCAGAATTGAAGCCTGTTTTGCACCAGACACAAACGCCGAACCGTGGTGATTTATTAAGTATGAATGCTAGGGTTTGGAATGTCGGGGTCATGAACGCAGATTCAATAGTGTCCTTCAAAATGGAACTGCGCAAACATTTGAAGGAGGAATAAATTGCAGGGATAGGTGGAAATGTGCTGTGATTCTACATCACCCAAGCTACAGATGTTCCAACAGAAACAGCTCCGGAAAAACTCCTCACCTGCCTAATAACTTAAAAGTAGGTCAACGTACCTGGCTGCTGTTCACTGAATTGCCAATCTCGGTCAGACCCACTGTATCCATGTCATGCTGAGAAAAGAAAACATTGGTGGGACTCAGTGTGGGTTCAATGCAGGTACAGCCGTATCAGAGGCCTGGCTTCTTCACTGTCACTGAAAGGTGCAACGCCGGACTGACACACACCTCTGTTCCCTGTGTCAGTTTGCTCCAGAATAGCCAAGATGAGTAAAATCATTTATTTATAGAAAAGACATTGGTACGGCCACACTTGGAATACTGTGTGCAGTTCTGGTCACCCTATTATAGAAAGGATATTATTAAACTAGAAAGAATGCGGAAAAGATTTACTAGGATGTTGCCGGGACTTGATGGTTTGAGTTATAAGGACAGGCTGGATAGACTGGGACTTTTTTCCCTGGAGCGTAGGAGGCTTAGGGTTGATCTTATAGAGGTCTATAAAATAATGAGGGGCATAGATAAGGTAGATAGTCAACATCTTTTCCCAAAGGTAGGGGAGTCTAAAACTAGAGGGCATAGGTTTAAGGTGAGAGGGGAGAGATTCAGAAGGGCCCAGAGGGGCAATTTCTTCACTCAGAGGGTAGTGAGTGTCTGGAATGGGCTGCCAGAGGTAGTAGTAGAGGCGGGTACAATTGTGTCTTTCAAAAAGCATTTAGATAGTTACATGGGTAAGATGGGTATAGAGGGTTATGGGCCAAGTGCGGGCAACTGGGACTAGCTTAATGGTAAAAAACTGGGCGGCATGGACTGGTTGGGCCGAAGGGCCTGTTTCCATGCTGTAAACTTCTATGAAAAGGGAAGCATCAGTCACACAACTTGGGCGTTCATTACAGATGCACATCCCACGGACAGCCCCCGTGTTTGCTGGCCCACTGCGCCTTCATTGGGGGCAATTGTTGCTTTTGTTACAAGACAAATAGATTACAAGGTGATTAATAGACCCCGCAACGATACAGCTTTGTATCTGTAATAGATCTTCAGGATTTCGAACACTGCCATGACATCTCCTCTGAACCTTCTCTGCTCCAAGAAGAACAATCCTAGCTTCTCCAGTCTTTCCACATAACCAAAGTCCCGTAGCCCTAGCCCCATTCTAGTAAATCTCCTGTTCCATTCTTCCCAAGTGGCCTAGAATTGAAGACCTTAACTCGGGCTGAAGCAGTGACTTATAAAAGGTTTAGCATAATCTTTTCCACCCGAATGTCCCTTTGTGTCCAACCCAACCTCTGAACTCTGCAACCCACCCAACATCCATTCCAACAGCCAGGTTTCCAGCCACTTTGGCCCAACTCTCTGCATCTCTTTCCTTACTGCCCTTTCCCTCTTGACTTTACAAACCTCCTGAAAACCCCACCTGTCAGCTCAGCCCCTCTTTGCCTGATTCGAGACCTCGCTTTCTACTTCAAAGCTGCTCCACAAACCCAGGTTTACGGTCTTCTGATTCCTCCCACAAGGCGACAAACTATTTGCCACGTTAATAACCCATGGGTGTAGCCATTGTAAAGCATTTGTTTTTCAGCCAGGATTCCCCACCATGGGCCCCAAGGCCGTGAGGTGAGAGGGGTGTGGGGGGGAAAGCAGCCAGCATTCCTGTATTTTATAAATAACATATTATGGTCATCAAGCGAAGTTAGAAGAGGTGTAGACTTAGGGGTGATCGGAATAAGATCATGAAATGTTATCTTCAAGTTCACATCTTGCTCGAATTAAAAAGGTTATACATCCAAAGAAATTTACAATACAGAATCTGACCTGTTGTGTTTGCGCCTAAAAACAGTCAATCCCAGTTCTTGGTGAAGGGGGAGTCAGCGATGATACCTCTTAAAACTGAATCGTTAGCATGCCACTAGAGTAGTTTTACATAAGTTACTTTATTAAGGATTGAGATGAATTATAGGACTGAGCGATCATTATTAACCATTAAACATGTATTTTTAGGACATAGCAGTAATAAGTAATCGAATGGGATTTAGGATGGCGAACTTGACCAAAAGGACATTACTTCTGACATCTCGTCTTTGTGAAACAATTCAGGGTGCTGGTTCTGTTGTTCTGTTTCTCACAGTCGGTGCAAGCAGCTGTCAGGATGAGGCTCAATCATGCGCTCCTTGCGATTCTATTGGGTGACGTTTAAACACTGCTTGCAATTCTATTGGATAAGTTTAAAAGTAGCAGCTGCAGGGATTCGATCGCTTCCAACTGGGGTGGGCTATTGATTTTTGAACGGTGTAGAAGGACTGTTTTCGGGTCTTTGTTCGGCAGAACAGGTCTTGGCCGATATCCAGTCTGTTCTCCGTGTACATGTAACAAGCTTGATTAAATAGCCATCTTGTTGGGCAGCACGGTGGTGCAGTGGTTAGCATTGCTGCCTATGGCACTGAGGACCCGGGTTCGAATCCCGGCCCTGGGTCACTGTCCGTGTGGAGTTTGCACATTCTCCCCGTGTCTGCGTGGGTTTCACCCCCACAACCCAAAGATGTGCTGGTTAGGTGGATTGGACACACTAAATTGCTCCTTAATTGGGAAAAATAATTGGGTACTCTAAATTTTTTTTTTAAAAAGCCATCTTGTCCAGGTTGTGGTGTTTGGTTCCTCTCGGTACTGAGCTGAGCCACAGGGAATAACCCCACGTGGAAGCTGACTCAATACACAGGTCTTGAAACAGCTCCTACATCACTTGGTCTGTAGTCTCTGGGTGAAAATCATTTCTCCTCAACTCCCCTCTAATTACTCCACCAAATTCCTTTAAATCTATGCGTCTTGTTTACTGACCTGTCTGCTGAGGGAAACCGGTTCTTCCTATCCACTCTGCCTGTGGCCATCATACTGTTATACACTCCAATTAAATCTCCCCTCAGCCTCCTGTGTTGAAAATATAAATCCAGCCTCCCCCATGGCTCAAAATCAACATATTAAACTTGGGTTACGGAGAGAGGACCTGGGGCCACAAATTGCAATTGGATTGGGCCAGGTTTTGGTTAGTTACGAGGAGATAGCTCTTTCCGCAGGGAATGGGGATGCAAGCGAGCAAGTTCCCAATTCGCTGAGTTCCTCCAAGTGAGAGCTAGACTGGTTTCTGGCTGGGCCAGAGAGCCCTTTGCACAAGTGGTAGGCACCACACAGAATTATCAGGCTGAGTGCGACCTCCTGGACAAGGCCCGATCGACGAGATGGGCTGGAAAGGATCTTCCCACTTCTCGTGAAATCTGCCTACTTCTAGCCTCCCCAGCCTCGGAAAACATGCTCTTAGCACCTACTTCGTCAAACTCCGGAAGTACAATGATACAATCCAATATCCCCTCCCCCGAGGGGGCAATAAACATCAGGAAAAGGAGCTGGAAAGGAAATAAAACATTCAGCAAACTGATAACACTCACCCGAGCTCTGATATATGCTTTCCGGATCCTTAGCCCCAACTTCTGTGCCAGTTCTTGTGTCAATTTCACTACGTTTTCGTCCTAAATGCAAACAGGATAACTTGTTGTTCCACCTTTCATCATTTTGCTTTGGAGAAATTGCCTATTGAGGTTTGTGACACTTTGGAAGCCACCGGGTTTACACTATGAGAATGTTCAGCGAGTTATGTGGTGAGTTGCTGAGTCTTACAGGCCTGCAAAGTCCTGGGGCAGCATGGTGGCCCAGTGGTTAGCACTGCTGTCTCATAGCACCAGGAATCTGGGTTTGAATCCGACCCTGGGTGACAGTGTGGAGTTTGCACCTTCTCCCGTGTCTGCGTGAGTTTACTTTGGGTGCTCCGGTTTCCTCACACAGTCCAGAGATGCGCAGGTTAGGTGGATTGGCCACGATCAATTGTCCCTTAGGGTGGGATTGCAGGAATAGGGCAGGGGATTGGGCATAGGTAGGGTGGTCTTTCAAAGGGTCAGTGCAGACTCGATGGGCCGAATGGCAGCTTCTGCACTGTAGAGATTCTGTTCTATTCTGTGAGCAAAGTTTAGAACTGTAGAGGAATTTAGATTACCAGATCAATCACAAGAGTGTTCATAATCTCTTAATTGCAGAAGTGCAGTGGGCGGCATGGTGGCACAGTGGTTAGCACAGCTGCCTCAGTGCCAGGGTCCCAGGTTCAATTCTGACCTTGGATCACTGTCTGTGT
Source organism: Scyliorhinus torazame (assembly GCF_047496885.1). Classification (NCBI taxonomy): domain Eukaryota; kingdom Metazoa; phylum Chordata; class Chondrichthyes; order Carcharhiniformes; family Scyliorhinidae; genus Scyliorhinus; species Scyliorhinus torazame. Next base: position 6,267,830 of record NC_092735.1, read on the forward strand.
GGAGTCTGCACGTTCTCCCCATGTCGGCATGGGTTTCCTCCGGGGGCTCCGGTTTCCTCTCACAGTCCGAAGATGTGCAGGTTAGGTGGATTGGCTATACTAAATTGCCCTTCGTGTCCAAAAGGTTAGGTGGGGTTACGGGGATAGGGTGGAGATGTGGGCTTAAGTCGGGTGCTCTTTCCAACGGCCAGTGCAGACTCAATGGGCCGAATGGCCTCCTTGTGCACTGTAAATTCTATCATTAACATGGGCTGGTCCAATGCTAAACAATTAGGCATCCCACTGAACCTGTGGGGAAAGACGACGTTCTGGACATTACAGTGGATCAGTCGCTAAACGCTCACAGCCAATACTGGGCAGCAATATCTAAAACAAACCGGTTATATTTACAGGACAATTCATTACAAATTAAAACCTACCGTTTTGCCTTGTATGCGACCTGAATTGGGCTTCATTTAGTATAATCTGCACCCATTTGGTGCCCTCATGTGGACATCGAGGCTTTGCAAAAGGCATAGGAGGAGGAGCAGGAGGAACACAACACTGAGTCAAGAGTTTAAAACCCACTCTCTATCCAAATAGGCTTAAGGAGCCGAGTCTGTATGTTTCAGAGAAGCAGAGACTCGGGGTGATTTGATCGAAGTTTACAAAATAATCAAGGGGCAGGATTATGTCCACGTGGACAAATTATTCCGGGAAGGGGAGTTCAGGGCAATCAAGGGTCAGGTTTACAAGGTAATCGGAGGGCAGAACGAGATTGGATTTTCACAGCAACTTCATTTGAAGCCTACTTGTGACAATCAGCGATTTTCATTTCATTTCAGCGGTTCTTCTATTCCAGAGACTAGGGAGCTGTCGAACAGGATTGCCAGATCGCACAATGAACATTGATTTGCTCCACGCCTAAGGAAGGGTTGGACCTGTCCCTGGCTGGAACACAGATCGTATTGGACAATAATTAGGTGCCTGTAATATTCCAGCACCAATGTGATTTCCCCTGGACGAGTTTTGATCGCCTAAAAGGGTCGGGGGAGAGGTTTCCAAACGATATTCCTCAGTACGGATTTTTATCTGCTTCTTCATCTGTCCCAAGAAACAACAAGGCTTGTGGTGGGTGCGGAGATTCTGTATTATGATGGTATGGATGGCCCAATAGATATTCCTTGTCTTCTGAATTTCCATAATATCAGACGAGGAGGTTTTAATTTTAATTGCCATTTATTGCGATTATCTGAACTCACTACTATCGGACGTCTGTTTTCAGCGATTGACTCCCTGGAAATGTAGGGGTTGCAAGAGCGTTGCAGCATCTAGTGTCACCGAGATCCCATTTCATGTGGGCATGCCGACACATTGCAGCTATTCCGCCCGGGAGCGCTGTCTGTGTGAACCCACATTGAGGAGGAGTGAATCACAAAGCAGCTTCATCCTGGAACGCCAGTAGACACTCACTTGCTGGCTTCAAGGCCTCAATGGCCGAGGCCTGGGCCCGGGCTGCCTGTGCCGTGTGCTGCAGGATCGAGGCCTGGGACCGGCCTGCCTGTGCCGTGTGCTGCAGGAACCTGGGGCTGGGCTGCCTGTGCCGTGTGCTGCAGGATCGAGGCCTGGGGCTGGGCTGCCTGTGCCGTGTGCTGCAGGATCGAGGCCTGGGGCTGGGCTGCCTGTGCCGTGTGCTGCAGGATCGAGGCCTGGGCCCGGGCTGCCTGTGCCGTGTGCTGCAGGAGCCTGGGCCCGGGCTGCCTGTGCCGTGTGCTGCAGGATCGAGGCTTGGGCCCGGGCTGCCTGTGCCGTGTGCTGCAGGATCGAGGCCTGGGGCCGGGCTGCCTGTGCCGTGTGCTGCAGGATCGAGGCCTGGGACCGGGCTGCCTGTGCCGTGTGCTGCAGGATCGAGGCCTGGGCCCGGGCAGCCTGTGCCGTGTGCTGCAGGAGCCTGGGCCCGGCCTGCCTGTGCCGTGTGCTGCAGGATCGAGGCCTGGGCCCGGGCTGCCTGTGCCGTGTGCTGCAGGAGCCTGGGCCCGGGCTGCCTGTGCCGTGTGCTGCAGGAGCCTGGGCCCGGGCTGCCTGTGCCGTGTGCTGCAGGAGCCTGGGCCCGGGCTGCCTGTGCCGTGTGCTGCAGGATCGAGGCCTGGGCCCGGGCTGCCTGTGCCGTGTGCTGCAGGATCGAGGCCTGGGCCCGGGCTGCCTGTGCCTTGTGCTGCAGGATCGAGGCCTGGGACCGGGCTGCCTGTGCCGTGTGCTGCAGGAGCCTGGGCCCGGGCTGCCTGTGCCGTGTGCTGCAGGAGCCTGGGCCCGGGCTGCCTGTGCCGTGTGCTGCAGGAGCCTGGGCCCGGGCTGCCTGTGCCGTGTGCTGCAGGATCGAGGCCTGGGCCCGGGCTGCCTGTGCCGTGTGCTGCAGGATCGAGGCCTGGGCCCGGGCTGCCTGTGCCGTGTGCTGCAGGATCGAGGCCTGGGCCCGGGCTGCCTGTGCCGTGTGCTGCAGGATCGAGGCCTGGGCCCGGGCAGCCTGTGCGGTGTGCTGCAGGAGCCTGGGCCCGGGCTGCCTGTGCCGTGTGCTGCAGGAGCCTGGGCCCGGCCTGCCTGTGCCGTGTGCTGCAGGATCGAGGCCTGGGCCCAGGCTGCCTGTGCCGTGTGCTGCAGGATCGAGGCCTGGGCCCGGGCTGCCTGTGCCGTGTGCTGCAGGAGCCTGGGCCCGGGCTGCCTGTGCCGTGTGCTGCAGGATCGAGGCCTGGGCCCGGGCTGCCTGTGCCGTGTGCTGCAGGATCGAGGCCTGGGCCCGGGCTGCCTGTGCGGTGTGCTGCAGGAGCCTGGGCCCGGGCTGCCTGTGCCGTGTGCTGCAGGATCGAGGCCTGGGCCCGGACTGCCTGTGCGGTGTGCTGCAGGATCGAGGCCTGGGCCCGGGCTGCCTGTGCCGTGTGCTGCAGGATCGAGGCCTGGGCCTGGGCTGCCTGTGCGGTGTGCTGCAGGAGCCTGGGCCCGGGCTGCCTGTGCCGTGTGCTGCAGGATCGAGGCCTGGGCCCGGACTGCCTGTGCGGTGTGCTGCAGGATCGAGGCCTGGGCCCGGGCTGCCTGTGCCGTGTGCTGCAGGAGCCTGGGCCCGGGCTGCCTGTGCCGTGTGCTGCAGGAGCCTGGGCCCGGGCTGCCTGTGCCGTGTGCTGCAGGAGCCTGGGACCGGGCTGCCTGTGCCGTGTGCTGCAGGAGCCTGGGCCCGGGCTGCCTGTGCCGTGTGCTGCAGGAACCTGGGCCCGGGCTGCCTGTGCCGTGTGCTGCAGGATCGAGGCCTGGGCCCAGGCTGCCTGTGCCGTGTGCTGCAGGATCGAGGCCAGGGCCCAGGCTGCCTGTGCCGTGTGCTGCAGGATCGAGGCCTGGGCCCGGGCAGCCTGTGCGGTGTGCTGCAGGATCGAGGCCTGGGCCCGGGCTGCCTGTGCCGTGTGCTGCAGGAGCCTGGGACCGGGCTGCCTGTGCCGTGTGCTGCAGGATCGAGGCCTGGGACTGGGCTGCCTGTGCCGTGTGCTGCAGGAGCCTGGGCCCGGCCTGCCTGTGCCGTGTGCTGCAGGATCGAGGCCTGGGCCCGGGCTGCCTGTGCCGTGTGCTGCAGGATCGAGGCCTGGGCCCGGGCTGCCTGTGCCGTGTGCTGCAGGAGCCTGGGCCCGGGCTGCCTGTGCCGTGTGCTGCAGGAGCCTGGGACTGGGCTGCCTGTGCGGTGTGCTGCAGGATCGAGGCCTGGGCCCGGGCTGCCTGTGCCGTGTGCTGCAGGAGCCTGGGACTGGGCTGCCTGTGCGGTGTGCTGCAGGATCGAGGCCTGGGCCCGGGCTGCCTGTGCCGTGTGCTGCAGGATCGAGGCCTGGGCCCGGGCTGCCTGTGCCGTGTGCTGCAGGAGCCTGGGACCGGGCTGCCTGTGCCGTGTGCTGCAGGAGCCTGGGACCGGGCTGCCTCTGCCGTGTGCTGCAGGAGCCTGGGACCGGGCTGCCTGTGCCGTGTGCTGCAGGAGCCTGGGCCCGGGCTGCCTGTGCCGTGTGCTGCAGGAACCTGGGCCCGGGCTGCCTGTGCCGTGTGCTGCAGGATCGAGGCCTGGGCCCAGGCTGCCTGTGCCGTGTGCTGCAGGATCGAGGCTTGGGACTGGGCTACCTGTAATGTAAAGGAAATGTAATGTACACCAACGTTCTGTAGGCCACGGACAAGGCCGCACGCAGTAAACCGATGATTAAGACCTGAATATGTGGAATCAGGGGATGAGGAGCAGAACGAATAGTAAACTTGCTACAAAACAGAGAGGAGCTGGGGTTAAACGTAGTTACTCTGACTGGTGGAAGGCGGCAAATAGTTTTCCACAGGGACCAGTTGCTGGGACAACTGCTGTTCACCATTTGCACAAATGATTTGGACTCGGGAACCAAAGGTACAATATCGAAGATGGAAAGGATCGCCAAACAGGGGCGTCACGGTGGCACAGTGGTTAGCACTGCTGCCTCACAGCGCCAGGGTCCCAGGTTCGATTCCGGCTTGGGTCACTGTCTGTGCGGAGTCTGCACATTCTCCCCGTGTCTGCGTGGGTTTCCTCCGGGTGCTCCGGTTTCCTCCCACAGTCCAAAGCCTTCAGGGGAAGCTAAATAAACACAAGAGAGAAAGGGACTGATTGTTAGGCTGACTGAATGAGATGAAGAGGGGTGGGAGGATGCTCATGTAGAGCACAGACAAGAAGGGCCTGTCGTGTTATTGACCCTGGGGTAACGCGGACTGCTACTGGATACAGTTGTACTGGAAAGCAAACACCAAACTTAGACGTTGGTTCAATACGAGTTATTGAACTTCTGTAACAATGCACACAGCTGGCTGTGGGTTGACACTCTACTAACCTAAGTATGCTAACTCTAACTAACTAGACCAGACTAGCTCTGAGCCACGTGTAGAAGGTGCTAACTGTCGAAGGTACACCCTGACTGTCACTACAGTTATCACCAGTGGAAAGAGGCGGAGTGCTGATGCCGCGTGTTTTTTAGTAGGAAGCCCCCCTCTGGTGTTCTGTCTAGTGATTGGTTGTGTTCTGTCCTGTGTGTTGATTGGCTAACCTGGGTGTCTGTCACTGCCCGTCTTTACCTCATGATGTGCATATTATGACAGGGCCAAATGTCCTGATTCTGTGCTGTAAACACGGCTTTTGATTGAACCATTGAACGGTGTTGCCACAAAACAAGGACAGCACCATCAGAACAACTGGCTTGAAGCAAACCCCAGTCCCCCACCCACTAATTTTAGGCACCGTAGATTTATGGATGGCGTGTTTCAACAAATCCTGGGCTGATTGGTCAGGAGGTTTGCTGGGGGCGGCTGAATGGCCTCCTCCTGTTCCTGTGATCTACCTATCAATTAGACCATGGCTAACAGAGGCACCTTAGAGGGTTTTTATGTATTTCATTTGTTGATCCTATTTCCAGTGGTAATGATGGGCCGTCAATTCAAAACCGGCACCACAAAGGGAATCCGGGGTTTTTCCCCTGTATTTCCCTGTGGAAGGGGACCTGTAAATAGTTTTGAAAAGTGGTTACATGAAACAGCCAAGAGCTTAAAAGGGTGCGGAGGAAGGGCTGGGGAGGGAACTAAGTGGGTAACACCTCACACGGGAACGATGCGTTGCCATCATGACACCAACATGATACAATCGGTGTAGTACAAACAATGGTCCATAGGTGGAGCCCACATGGGCAACAGCGTGATACAATGTGGTACAGTGGTGAATGGTTACTATAATAGCGACTCTCGGAAGGAGGGAATGTGGCTACTCCGCCCGAGCGGAATGGCGGGCCAGGCTCGAGGGGCCGAGTGGCCTCCTCCTGCTCCTAATCCGCATGTTGTATAAATTTTGTGTCGAGGTGGGAGGCACGAAAGCCAAAACTACACCACACCGCAACGTAAACAGACCTACTCACCTGGGGAACAGCGAAGGAGAACTTTGCAATGCAGTCATAAGCTTCTTTATGTTTTCCCAGCTCGTTAAGGGCCTGCGTTTTCCGATAGAGTGCCCGGTAGTTATTCTCATTGAGCTTGAGCGTGTTTTCGCAGTCTTCCAGAGCTTTCTGATATACACCCTGCAAGAACAGCCAAAGTCAGCACCTCCACGGATTCCGGTTGCTTCACACACTCGGGGAGGGCAAGAGTCACTTTTCTTGCTCGTTATTGTCCCCTTTGTCTTTTCTTTCAAACTTTTTTTTCCCAATTAAGGGGCAATTTAGCGCGGCCAATCTACCTACCCTGCACATCTGTGGGGGGTGAGACCGACGCAGACACGGGGAGAATGATCCTCCCCGATTTTCTGAAGGTCTTTCTGGGATGGGGTTCTGCAGATACCAACCCAGCAGTGCCTCAGTTGCTCAGAGCCTCTCGGCCTGACTGGAAATGGTGATTCATAGAAAATATCCCCCTCCCCTTATAAAAGAACAAAGAAATGTACAGCACAGGAACAGGCCCTTCGGCCCTCCAAGCCCGTGCCGACCATGCTGCCCAACTAAACTACAAACTTCTACACTTCCTGGGTCCGTATCCCTCTATTCCCATCCTATTCATGTATTTGTCAAGATGCCCCTTAAATGTCCCTATCGTCCCTGCTTCCACCACCTCGTCAGGCAGCGAGTTCCAGGCACCCACTACCCTCTGCGTAAAAAACTTGCCTCGTACATCTACTCTAAACCTTGCCCCTCGCACCTCAAACCTATGCCCCCTAGTAATTGACCCCTCTACCCCGGGGAAAAGCCTCTGACTATCCACTCTGTCTATGCCCCTCATAATTTTGTAGACCTCTATCAGGTCGCCCCTCAACCTCCGTCGTTCCATTAATAACAAAACGAGTTTATTCAACCGCTCCTCATAGCTAATGCCCTCCATACCAGGCAACATTCTGGTAAATCTCTTCTGCACCCTCTCTAAAGCCTCCACATCCTTCTGGTAGTGTGGCGACCAGAATTGAACACTATACTCCAAGTGTGGCCTAACTAAGGTTCTATACAGCTGCAACATGACTTGCCAATTCTTATACTCAATGCCCCGGCCAATGAAGGCAAGCATGCCATATGCCTTCTTGACTACCTTCTCCACCTGTATTGCCCCTTTCAATGACCTGTGGACCTGTACTCCTAGATCTCTCTGACTTTCAATACTCTTGAGGGTTCTACCATTCACTGTATATTCCCTACCTGCATTAGACCTTCCAAAATGCATTACCTCACATTTGTCTGAATTAAACTCCATCTACCATCTCTCCGCCCAAGTCTCCAAACAATCTAAATCCTGCTGGATCCTCTGACAGTCCTCATCGCTATCCGCAATTCTACCAACCTTTGTGTTGTCTGCAAACTTACTAATCAGACCAGTTACATTTTCCTCCAAATCATTTATATATACTACGAACAGCAAAGGTCCCAGCACTGATCCCTGCGGAACACCACTAGTCACAGCCCTCCAATTAGAAAAGCATCCTTCCATTGCTACTCTCTGCCAATCACCCTCCACCATCAGCACAGGCCCAGCCGCAGTAAGAAGCCACGACTTTGCACTAGCGGTGGATCACTGTTGCCTGTCCACTGTTACAAAATCCACCTGGCGTACAAACAGGGTCAATTCAGCAACAGCGGGATACAGCAACTAAAGGCACCACGCCATAGATAATAACCCAACAGTGCAGTGGGATCAACATCGGAAATATTTCACCACAGATCCAACGCAACACAGTCAAGAGAGAAATAAAGGCTTCAATTTATACAGGAGCACTTTTAAAACCAATGAACAACTTCTGAAGTGTAGCCACGGTTATAATATTAAAAATGCAGCATCCGATTTCTGCAAGCTCCCATAAGCAGCAATAAGGTAAGTCACCAGTCTGGAGTGCTGTGAGGCAAATATCGTCTAGGTCTTCACAAGGTGTAGGTTTCTGCCCTAAATCAGCACGGTAGCAGAAGTGGATAGCACTGTGGCTTCACAGCGCCAGGGTCCCAGGTTCGATTCCGGCTTGGGTCACTGCCTGTGTGGAGTCTGCACGTTCTCCCCGTGTCTGCGTGGGTTTCCTCCGGGTGCTCCGGTTTCCTCCCACAGTCCAAAGATGTGCAGGTTAGGTGGATTGGCCGTGATAAATTGCCCTCAGTGACCAAAAAAGTTTAGGAGGGGTTATTGGGTTGCGGGGATAGGGTGGAAGTGAGGGCTTAAGTGGGTGGGTGCAGACTCGATGGGCCGAATGGCCTCCTTCTGCACTGTATGTTCTATGTAAAGTTACCAATAAATTTAAGAATCTTGCTAACACTCACCATGCTGATGTAGCAGGCGGCTCGATTCACGTACAGCTTCTCAAGCAAACCTTTCGAGATTACCACCTCATCCGATTCTGCGTACTGTGCTACGTTCAAGGCCTCCACGTACTGAACCAGCGCCAGTTTATAATCTTTCTCTCTGTACAGCCCATTCCCTTCTTCCAGCAGGTTTTTAACGAGCTGGTGCAGAAAAGCCTAGATCGAGGGACAAAAAAAAAACCCAACAAAATTGTAAGTTAAAACGGAGCCCCTCGTTAGATCTTGGCGGAACTGTACAAACCACTGCCACGTCGCACTGTAATCTCATTCAGAATGGTCACTTTCTGTTGTCCAGTTGCCAAAGGACAATTCTCCTCCTTTCCCTGCTGGCTCAGTTTATGAGGTGATCGTTATCCAGTTATCCATAATTGGGAAGCACGTCCGTGGATTTTCAGGCAAGGAAAGGGCTTTCTCCCATCCCATCAACCCATGGTTAAGGAGCTTTTCGACACTTGAGCAGGGGCGACACGGTAGCACAGTGATTAGCACTGCTGCTTCACCCCACCAGGGTCCCATGTTCGATCCCCGGCTTGGGTCTCTGTCTGTGTGGAGTCTGCACGTTCTCCCCGTGTCTGCGTGGGTTTCCTCTGGGTGCTCCGGTTTCCTCCCACAAGACCACATTCTGAATTCTCCCTCCGTGTAGCCGACCAGGCGCCAGAATGTGGCTACTAGGGGATTTTCACACTTGCGGTGTTTAATTAAGCTTACTTGTGACAATAATGAAGTTTATTATTATTATTTGAGCCAAATTTGATGATAGAAAGATAGGGTCAGAAAGCAAGTTGCGAGGAAGATACAAAGTGTCTGCAAAGGGACGTAGGAAGGTCACGCGAGTGGCAGGTAAAAGTATATTGTAGGAAAATGGGAGGTTGTCCACTTTCGTGGGAAGATTGAGGGAAACAGGATAATGTTTAAATGGTGAAAGACTGCAGAATGCTGTGGTACGGAGGGATGTGTGTGTGTGACCGTTGTTACGGGAGAGGTGTCTTCAGAACCCCAAAATGTATCATGGAGTCCAACCAAACCCCCCCCCCCCTTTAATGGATTGTTGCTTTTGAAGCACACGGCTTGTTCTCCAGGTGTGGGATTACAATTATGGACACGTGGGTTTTTAAACACAAAACAATGTTGATTCCATGAACTCAACTTAACCATTTAAATAAACACTGGATCACTTAACACCCCTTACTTCAAAGATAATCCCGAAAATATTGCAACACTAAATAATCTTTCAGTTATTCCTTTCAACATCCAAGAGACTTAACACCTTTAAACAGAAACACATCAGGTTAAAGGTTTTACTATTATGAGTTTAAATCACCCAAATGATCCAGAGATGGTCTTTCATGGCAGAGATCCAGCTCACTGCAAAACACAGACACACACAAACTCTTTCAAACTGAAACTAAAAACTGCAAAATGGCTAATCTAAAGTCCAGCTCCACCCACACTCTGACATCACCGCATTTCTTAAAGGTACATTGCTTAAACATCAATTTCTTAAAGGCATTCTCACATGACACCGTGTGCAGGAATCATAAAGATTTAGCACGTCATCGAGTAACCAGGGAGGCAAATGGAATGTTGATTTCAAGGGGGTTGGAGTATAAAAGTCTTGCTGTCTGGTGAGAGTTCTGCATTGGAAACATTTCAAGAGAAGCTTCGCCAGGCTGATTGCTGGGATGAAGGGGTTTGTCTCGTGAGGAAATGTTCAGCTGGTTGGGCCCGTACTCATTGGGGTTCAGAAGAATCAGAGATGGGGTCTTATTCATACATCAGATGTTAATGGGGCTTCCCCCCCCTCCCCATTTATTAATGGGGCGTGGGTATCGCTGGCCCCACCAAGTCAGCTTTGAACTGAGTGAGGGCATTTTAAGAGTCAACGACATTCGTGTGGATCCAGAGTCAGATGTAGTCTAGGACGGCAGATTTCCTTCCCTAAAGGACATTAGTTATATCAATCGATAATGGTTTCATTGTTGTCATTTGAATAGATTTTTAATAATAATCTGTATTATTGTCACAAGTAGGCTTACATTAACACTGCAATGAAGTTACTGTGAAAATCCCCTAGTCACCACATTCCAGCGCCTGTTCGGGTACACAGAGGGAGAATTCAGAATGTCCAATTCACCTAACAAGCACGTCTTTCAGAACTTGTGGGAGGAAACCGGAGCACCCGGAGGAAACCCACGCAGGCACGGGGAGAACGTGCAGACTCCGCACAGACAGTGACCCAAGCCGGGAATCAAATCCGGGATCCTGGCGCTGTGAAGCAACAGTGCTAACCACTGTGCTACCACGTTGAATTCAAATTTGAACCCAGGACCTCAGAATATTAGTCTGGATCTCTGGATTATTAGTCCAGCGGCAATGCTGCTACGCCACTTGCGCTACGCCACTGCCGCTACGCCACTGCCTCCCCACAGGGTAGAGGCTGGGAGACTATTTCCCTTCATGGGGGAATCCCAGAATAAGGGGTCTCCCATTTAAGGTGAGGAGGAATTTCTTCTCTCAGAGAGTCATCAAACTTTGGATTTCCCTAGCTCATAGAGCAGTGGACACTGGGTCATTGAATATATTCCAGGCTGAGTTAGGCTGATTTTGATCGAAAAGGGAGCAAAAAGTTATGGGGAGGGAGTCGGGGGGGGGTGGGGGAGCAGCAAAGTGAAGGCCATAATCAGGTCAGCCTTGATCTTATTCAAAGTTGGAGCAGAGACGAGGGGCTGAATGGCCTCCACCTGTTCCTGTTTGTTATCTTCTGAGACGCAGCTTCGGAGTAATTTTGGAGACAGTGACAGTAGGGCCTCTGTTTTTCCCACCGAGAGGAGTGGCGAGGGAGTTGCCCCTCCCACCAGCTTGGCGGATAAGCAAAAAATACATTTTTTTTAAAAAACAAAGAGGCCCAGAACAGCACGAATTGCTCGTACCTCATAGTCATCTTGACTTCCTGGATAAGGCAGGGGAGATCTGGTGGGGAAGCAGAGAAAACAAAAGACTGTTAGTGAGATTTCTGAGCAATGGTGACTAATACAAAAGTTGCATTTATATAGAACCACTTGTTAACAGGACCCAAGCCCATTGGTGAAACAAGACAGAAATGTTTTTGTTGAGTTGACAATTCAGTCTCACCTGCTCTCCTGCCACTCAGCCCAGTGTCCCAGCTATCCCGTGTTCACACGGGCTCAAAGACAGTTAATACCATCACCTATTTCTCTTCACCGTAACAAAGTAATTTAGTCCTCGTGAGGAATACCAGAATATTTTTACTCAGGGTATTATAAAATTCCAACAGGATTAGACGGGGTAGACTCGGAAAGAGTGAGAGAGTGAGTGCGGGTGTGAGTGAGAGAGTGAGTGCGGGTGTGAGTGTGGGTGTGAGAGAGTGAGTGAGTGAGTGAGTGAGTGCGGGTGTGAGTGCGGGTGTGAGTGCGGGTGTGAGAGAGTGAGTGAGTGAGTGAGTGAGTGAGAGAGAGTGAGTGAGAGTGAGTGAGTGAGAGTGAGTGAGTGAGTGAGAGTGAGTGAGTGAGTGAGTGAGAGTGAGTGAGTGAGTGAGTGAGTGAGTGAGTGAGTGAGTGAGCTGTGTGAGTGTGAGTGAGAGTGAGTGCGTGTGTGGGGAGAGGAAGAGGAGGAAAGAGATCCAGAATGAGGGGTGATAGTTTGAGGATAAGCGATAAACCTTTTAGGACTGAGGTGAGGAGAAATTTCTTCACCCAGAGAGTGGAGAATCTGTGGAGTTCACTCCCACAGAAAGTAGTTGAGGCGAAAACGTTGTGAAATTTCAAGAAGGAATTAGATGCAGCCGTTGAGGCTAAAGGGATATGGGCTGGGTGGGTGGGGGAGTGGGAGGCGGGATCAGGGTATTGGACGCGATAATCAGCCACGATCACAATGAATGGCGGAGCAGGCTCGAAGGGCCGAATGGCCTCCTCCTGCCTCTATTGAGTTCCTGCAACACAACAACTGGCCATTTCATGGGATCTGGTATTAAATAAATTGCAGGTCAAATGAAGTGGATGGCAAATGAATGTCAACAGAAGCATTTTAGTACATAAGAAATAAAAAGAGCAGAAACTCCTTGCACAGTAAGAGTATGAATGGGGTAGAGGTATAAAGGGCACACAGTCGCAAATTGAAAGTGGCAATGGAAATTAATGAGGTCACTAACGTCCAAGTAAATCATGGATCGGGGATTGGCCAACTGAGGGAAAACACAGAGTATTAAATGGGTCATTTTCAGGTTGGCAAACTGTAACTCATGGAGTGCGAGAGGGATCATCGCTGGGGCCCAAACCATCTCAATCTGGCAATGCTTGAATCAAGGGATGGGCTCATTGTAGCCAAGTTCGCAGATGAGGCTAAGTGGGTGGGTGAGAATTGGCAGAGGCTCGGTGGTTAGCACTCCTGCCTCACGGCACCGAGGACCCGGGTTCGAATCCCGGCCCCGGGTCACTGTCCGTGTGGAGTTTGCACATTCTCCCCGTGTCTGCGTGGGTCTCGCCCCCACAACACAAAGATGTGCAGGGTAGGTGGATTGGCCACGCTAAATCGCCCCTTAATTCGAAAATAAAAGAATTGGGTACTCTAAATGTAAAAAAAAGGGGTCGGAATTACTTACTGAATAAAATCCAGCCCCTTCTGAATTTCCTCCTTGCGTTTCTGTCTGCCCGGAGAGGTACTCGACATGTTCACAGCTGGAGATTGTGGTATCAGGCCCGGCCTGTGGACAAAGGAACCACTGTTACGCAAATGCCGTGAAAAAGGTAAAAGCCCCCGGCCCCCGTGTTTATATCCAGAATCCCAGCACACAGTTTGAAACATTCCAATCGTTCCGATATTCCAAAGTGCTTCACATGCAGTGATTGTTGTGATCTGGGATTACAATGCAGCCATTTTAGACACAAGTCCCACAAGGTGGTCCTCATTTATTCATTCGCAAGATGTGGGCGTGGCTGGCTAGGCCAGCGCGTCCTGCCCGCCCCTAATTGCCCTCGAGAAGGTGCTGGTGAGCCGACTTCTTGAAGCCGCTGCAGCCCCTGTGCAGTTAGGGAGGATTTCAACCCATGATGGTACCGTGTGCAGGGCAGACCATCGTTCTATTTTGTCACAATGCAATAGAACATTACAGCGCAGTACAGGCCCTTCGGCCCTCGATGTTGCGCAGACCTGTGAAACCACTCTAAAGCCCATCGACACTATTCCCTTATCGTCCATGTGTCTATCCAATGACCATTTAAATGCCCTTAGTGTTGGCGAGTCCACTACTGTTGCAGGCAGGGGATTCTCCACTGTCTCATTTTATGGGTCCAGGGGACTTGCTTGCAAATATCGACCTTATCCTCTGGGCTCTATATAAATACTGACATAAACCCAAGGTAGAACACTTGACACAATCTGGTGAATCATCACAAATAGTGACACACACGCAGGGTATAAACAAATATTGACACACTTCCAGGTCCCTGTGTAAATTCTGACACACTCGCAGGTCCCTGTGTAAATACTGACACACTCGCAGGTCCCTGTGTAAATACTGACACACTTGCAGGTCTCTGTGTAAATACTGAAACACTAGGTGGATGATTTGCAGTTGATCATCTCCCCACAAAAGGAGCCTATCGGACGAGTAAACTCTTTGCTACATTGGAACGGCAAACGCTGAATACGGGGTTGAACCGAGATATCTTTCTTTAATCTGATTAACTGAGCCAATTCAACAGATGCGAGACTTCCCCCCGCCCCCCCCCGCAAATTGAGAAACCTGTGGTCAACACTTGGGCAAGACAACATTGCAAACAGAGAGTAGAGTTACAACCAGAGACAGCAATTTTGCAATATACGTAGAGATTATGCAATGTGGAGAGTGGGTTTTCAAATACCAGATTGTGGAAAGTAGGACTTCCCACAATTTTGAGGTCCATAGTGTGATGCGCCTTAATATCCAGAACAGCACAAAAACTCCAAGTGCGGGTGGGAGCTCTTTTTTTTGTTCTTATTAAACTAAATTTACAGTGTCCAATTCTTTTTTTTCCAATGAAGGGGCAATTTAGCGTGGCCAATCCACCTACCCTGCACATCTTTGGGTTGTGGGGGTGAGACCCACGCAGACACGGGGAGAATGTGCAAACTCCACACGGACAGTGTGACCCGGGGCCGGGATCGAACCTGGGACCTCGGCGCCGTGAGGCAGCAGTGCTAAACACCGTGCCACCTTCAGGTCGGAACTCTTACTTGCAAGTCAAGAGGAAACGTGTGATGGTTCTAAATTGGAATAGATAAAGGGCTTGTCCATCCTGATGGGAAATGTAGGGGGACCCACAGCAAATACTGTGACTTGACGGTGCTTATTCTAGAATCTCAGTAAAGTGGGCTTGTGAATCTTTTGTTCATTGGCTTCAAGTGTGAAACGGCCTCTTTGCAGATCTTGCATCGAAAGACTTGGGCTCGGGAGGAGCACACATTGTCCAGAAAAGGCCGTACAACCCTGGGATGAAATATTGGTGGTTACAGAACTTTGGCAGGTGGTGGAAGGGGATTGAGGGGAAATGACATTCGGTAACACATTGGTACCAATCTGGTTTAATACTGAGTCGACGAACCAATTTGGTGACAGTGCTGTTGGGAGTCAGTTGGAATGGAATGCTGGGGTCAGGCTACATTTCCGTATTGTCACACGTTCCTGACTTCAATCGTACTGCTCGGAGGATGCTAACTGGAGACCGTTCGCTTCATCTGGGGATACTGCGTGAACACAATTCCTTGGGAACCTCTTCAACAATGGCTCAGTGAATTCATTCAGTGCACAGCTAAATGGTGTGAAGCAGCTTCAAATTGAGGCCCAGCACTGATGCCCTTGAACACTGCAATACAACTGGAATTGAGTTTATGATCAGCGAGGACCAGGCTTTTGGGATTGGACGTGTCACTTGCAATGCCCGATTGTAGGAGGCCCAACACTGGACACTTCAGGTGTATGGACGTCACTCCCGGATATCTGTTATTCTATATATAAACCCAACAAATCCCTCGATTAGATTCCAGTCGGTAACTCACTCCCGGATATCTGTTATTCTAGAAATAAACCACCCAGAACCCCTCGATTAGATTCCAGTCTGTAACTCACTCCCGGATATCTGTTATTCTATAAATAAACCCAACAAATCCTTCGATTAGATTCCAGTCTGTATAAATTCTGCATATAAACCACCCCGAACCCCTCAATTAGATTCCAGTGTGTAACTCACTCCCGGGTATCTGTTATTCTTTATATAAACCACCCCGAACCCCTCGATTAAATTCCAGTCTGTAACTCTCTCCCGGGTATCTGTTATTCTATATATAAACCCAACAAATCCCTCGATTAGATTCCAGTCTGTAACTCACTCCCGGGTGTCTGTTATTCTATATATAAACCCAACAAATCCCTCGATTAGATTCCAGTCTGTAACTCACTCCCGGGTATCTGTTATTCTATATATAACCCACCCCGAACCCCCTCGATTAGATTCCAGTCTGTAACTCACTCCTGGGTATCTGTCATTCTATATATAAACCCACAAATCCCTCGATTAGATTCCAGTCTGTAACTCACTCCCGGGTATCTGTTATTCTATAAATAAACCCAACAAATCCCTCGATTAGATTCCAGTCTGTAACTCACTCCCGGGTATCTGTTATTCTATATATAAACCACCCTGAACCCCTCGATTAGATTCCAGTCTGTAACTCACTCCCGGGTATCTGTTATTCTATATATAACCCACCCCGAACCCCTCGATTAGATTCCAGTCTGTAACTCACTCCCGGGTGTCTATTATTCTATATATAAACCACCCCGAACCCCTCGATTAGATTCCAGTCTGTAACTCACTCCCGGGTATCTGTTATTCTATATATAAACCACCCCGAACCCCTCGATTAGATTCCAGTCTGTAACTCTCTCCCGGGTATCTGTTATTCTATATAAATACCACTCCGAACCCCTCGATTAGATTCCAGTCTGTAACTCACTCCCGGGTATCTGTTATTCTATATATAAACCACCCCGAACCCCTCGATTAGATTCCAGTCTGTAACTCACTCCCGGGTATCTGTTATTCTATATATAAACCACCCAGAACCCCTCGATTAGATTCCAGTCTGTAACTCACTCCCGGGTGTCTGTTATTCTATATATAAACCCAACAAATCCCTCGATTAGATTCCAGTCTGTAACTCACTCCCGGGTATCTGTTATTCTATATATAAACCACCCTGAACCCTTCGATTAGATTCCAGTCTGTAACTCACTCCCGGGTGTCTGTTATTCTATATATAAACCCAACAAATCCCTCGATTAGATTCCAATCTGCAACTCACTCCCGGGTATCTGTTATTCTATATATAAACCACCCTGAACCCCTCGATTAGATTCCAGTCTGTAACTCACTCCCGGGTATCTGTTATTCTATATATAAACCACCCCGATCCCCTCGATTAGATTCCAGTCTGTAACTCACTCCCGGGTATCTGTTATTCTATATATAAACCACCCCGAACCCCTCGATTAGATTCCAGTCTGTAACTCACTCCCGGGTATCTGTTATTCTATATATAACCCACCCCGAACCCCTCGATTCGATTCCAGTCTGTAACTCACTCCCGGGTATCTGTTATTCTATATATAAACCCACTCCGAACCCCTCGATTAGATTCCAGTCTGTAACTCACTCCCGGGTATCTGTTATTCTATATATAACCCACCCCGAACCCCTCGATTATATTCCAGTCTGTAACTCACTCCCGGATATCTGTTATTCTATATATAAACCCAACAAATCCCTCGATTAGATTCCAGTCTGTAACTCACTCCCGGGTATCTGTTATTCTATATATAAACCACCCCAAACCCTTCGATTATATTCCAGTCTGTAACTCACTCCCGGGTATCTGTTATTCTATATATAAACCCAACAAATCCCTCGATTAGATTCCAGTCTGTAACTCACTCCCGGGTATCTGTTATTCTATATATAACCCACCCCGAACCCCTCGATTCGATTCCAGTCTGTAACTCACTCCCGGGTATCTGTTATTCTATATATAAACCCAACAAATCCCTCGATTAGATTCCAGTCTGTAACTCACTCCCGGGTATCTGTTATTCTATATATAAACCACCCCGAACCCCTCGATTATATTCCAGTCTGTAACTCACTCCCGGGTATCTGTTATTCTATATATAAACCCAACAAATCCCTCGATTAGATTCCAGTCTGTAACTCACTCCCGGATATCTGTTATTCCATAAATAAACCAGCCCGAACCCCTCGATTAGATTCCAGTCTGTAACTCACTCCCGGGTATCTGTTATTCTATATATAAACCACCCCGAACCCTTCGATTATATTCCAGTCTGTAACTCACTCCCGGGTATCTGTTATTCTATATATAAACCACCCGGAACCCCTCGATTAGATTCCAGTCTGTAACTCACTCCCGGGTATCTGTTATTCTATATATAAACCCAACAAACCCCTCGATTAGATTCCAGTCTGTAACTCACTCCCGGGTATCTGTTATTCTATATATAAACCCAACAAACCCCTCGATTAGATTCCAGTCTGTAACTCACTCCCGGGTATCTGTTATTCTATATATAAACCACCCTGAACCCCTCGATTAGATTCCAGTTTGTAACTTACTCCCGGGTATCTGTTATTCTATATATAAACCCAACAAACCCCTCGATTAGATTCCAGTTTGTAACTCACTCCCGGGTATCTGTTATTCTATATATAAACCCAACAAACCCCTCGATTAGATTCCAGTCTGTAACTCACTCCCAGGTATCTGTTATTCTAGAAATAAACCACCCTGAACCCCTCGATTAGATTCCAGTCTGTAACTCACTCCCGGGTATCTGTTATTCTATATATAAATCACCCTGAACCCCTCGATTAGATTCCAGTCTGTAACTCACTCCCGGGTGTCTATTATTCTATATATAAACCCAACAAATCCCTCGATTAGATTCCAGTCTGTAACTCACTCCTGGGTATCTGTCATTCTATATATAAACCCACAAATCCCTCGATTAGATTCCAGTCTGTAACTCACTCCCGGGTATCTGTAATTCTATATATAAACCCAACAAATCCTTCGATTAGATTCCAGTCTGTAACTCACTCCCGGGTATCTGTTATTCTATATATAAACCACCCCGAACCCCTCGATTAGATTCCAGTCTGTAACTCTCTCCCGGGTATCTGTTATTCTATATAAATACCACTCCGAACCCCTCGATTAGATTCCAGTCTGTAACTCACTCCCGGGTATCTGTTATTCTAGATATAAACCACCCCGAACCCCTCGATTAGATTCCAGTCTGTAACTCACTCCCGGGTATCTGTTATTCTATATATAAACCCAACAAATCCCTCGATTAGATTCCAGTGTGTAAGTCACTCCCGGGTATCTGTTATTCTATACATAAACCACCCCGAACCCTTCGATTAGATTCCAGTCTGTAACTCACTCCCGGGTGTCTGTTATTCTATATATAAACCCAACAAATCCCTCGATTAGATTCCAGTCTGTAACTCACTCCCGGGTATCTGTTATTCTATATATAAACCACCCTGAACCCCTCGATTAGATTCCAGTCTGTAACTCACTCCCGGGTGTCTGTTATTCTATATATAAACCACCCCGAACCCTTCGATTAGATTCCAGTCTGTAACTCACTCCCGGGTGTCTGTTATTCTATATATAAACCACCCCGAACCCCTCGATTAGATTCCAGTCTGTAACTCACTCCCGGGTATCTGTTATTCTATATATAAACCGACCCCGAACCCCTCGATTAGATTCCAGTCTGTAACTCACTCCCGGGTGTCTGTTATTCTATATATAAACCCAACAAATCCCTCGATTAGATTCCAGTCTGTAACTCACTCCCGGATATCTGTTATTCTGTATATAAACCACCCCGAACCCCTCGATTAGATTCCAGTCTGTAACTCACTCCCGGGTGTCTGTTATTCTATATATAAACCCAACAAATCCCTCGATTAGATTCCAGTCTGTAACTCACTCCCGGATATCTGTTATTCTGTATATAAACCACCCCGAACCCCTCGATTAGATTCCAGTCTGTAACTCACTCCCGGGTATCTGTTATTCTATATATAAACCACCCCGAACCCCTCGATTAGATTCCAGTCTGTAACTCACTCCCGGGTATCTGTTATTCTATATATAAACCACCCCGAACCCTTCGATTAGATTCCAGTCTGTAACTCACTCCCGGGTATCTGTTATTCCATAAATAAACCACCCCGAACCCCTCGATTAGATTCCAGTCTGTAACTCACTCCCGGGTATCTGTTATTCTATATATAAACCACCCCGAACCCTTCGATTAGATTCCAGTCTGTAACTCCCTCCCGGGTGTCTGTTATTCTATATATAAACCCAACAAATCCCTCGATTAGATTCCAGTCTGTAACTCACTCCCGGGTATCTGTTATTCTATATATAAACCACCACGAACCCCTCGATTAGATTCCAGTCTGTAACTCACTCCCGGGTATCTGTTATTCTATATATAAACCACCCGGAACCCCTCGATTAGATTCCAGTCTGTAACTCACTCCCGGGTATCTGTTATTCTATATATAAACCACCCTGAACCCCTCGATTAGATTCCAGTCTGTAACTCACTCCCGGGTATCTGTTATTCTATATATAAACCCAACAAATCCCTCGATTAGATTCCAGTCTGTAACTCACTCCCGGGTATCTGTTATTCTATATATAACCCCCCGAACCCCTCGATTAGATTCCAGTCTGTAACTCACTCCCGGGTATCTGTTATTCTATATATAAACCACCCGGAACCCCTCGATTAGATTCCAGTCTGTAACTCACTCCCGGGTATCTGTTATTCTATATATAAACCACCCCGAACCCCTCGATTAGATTCCAGTCTGTAACTCACTCCCGGGTATCTGTTATTCTATATATAAACCACCCCGAACCCCTCGATTAGATTCCAGACTGTAACTCACTCCCGGGTATCTGTTATTCTATATATAAACCATCCTGAACCCCTCGATTAGATTCCAGTCTGTAACTCACTCCCGGGTATCTGTTATTCTATATATAAACCACCCCGAACCCCTCGATTAGATTCCAGACTGTAACTCACTCCCGGGTATCTGTTATTCTATATATAAACCATCCTGAACCCCTCGATTAGATTCCAGTCTGTAACTCACTCCCGGGTATCTGTTATTCTATATATAAACCCAACAAATCCCTCGATTAGATTCCAGTCTGTAACTCACTCCCGGGTATCTGTTATTCTATATATAAACCACCACGAACCCCTCGATTAGATTCCAGTCTGTAACTCACTCCCGGGTATCTGTTATTCTATATATAAACCACCCGGAACCCCTCGATTAGATTCCAGTCTGTAACTCACTCCCGGGTATCTGTTATTCTATATATAAACCACCCTGAACCCCTCGATTAGATTCCAGTCTGTAACTCACTCCCGGGTATCTGTTATTCTATATATAAACCCAACAAATCCCTCGATTAGATTCCAGTCTGTAACTCACTCCCGGATATCTGTTATTCTATATATAAACCCAACAAATCCCTCGATTAGATTCCAGTCTGTAACTCACTCCCGGGTATCTGTTATTCTATAAATAAACCCAACAAATCCCTCGATTAGATTCCAGTCTGTAACTCACTCCCGGGTATCTGTTATTCTATATATAAACCACCCTGAACCCCTCGATTAGATTCCAGTCTGTAACTCACTCCCAGGTATCTGTTATTCTATATATAACCCCCCCGAACCCCTCGATTAGATTCCAGTCTGTAACTCACTCCCGGGTATCTGTTATTCTATATATAAACCCAACAAATCCCTCGATTAGATTCCAGTCTGTAACTCACTCCCGGGTATCTGTTATTCTATATATAAACCACCCCGAACCCTTCGATTAGATTCCAGTCTGTAACTCACTCCCGGGTATCTGTTATTCTATATATAAACCACCCTGAACCCCTCGATTAGATTCCAGTCTGTAACTCACTCCCGGGTATCTGTTATTCTATATATAAACCCAACAAATCCCTCGATTAGATTCCAGTCTGTAACTCACTCCCGGGTATCTGTTATTCTATATATAAACCACCCCGAACCCTTCGATTAGATTCCAGTCTGTAACTCACTCCCGGGTATCTGTTATTCTATATATAAACCACCCTGAACCCCTCGATTAGATTCCAGTCTGTAACTCACTCCCGGGTATCTGTAATTCTATATATAAACCCAACAAATCCCTCGATTAGATTCCAGTCTGTAACTCACTCCCGGGTATCTGTTATTCTATATATAACCCACCCCGAACCCTTAGATTAGATTCCAGTCTGTAACTCACTCCCGGGTATCTGTTATTCTATATATAAACCACCCTGAACCCCTCGATTAGATTCCAGTCTGTAACTCACTCCCGGGTATCTGTTATTCTATATATAAACCACCCCAAACCCCTCGATTATATTCCAGTCTGTAACTCACTCCCGGGTATCTGTTATTCTATATATAAACCCAACAAATCCCTCGATTAGATTCCAGTCTGTAACTCACTCCCGGGTATCTGTTACTCTATATATAAACCCAACAAATCCCTCGATTAGATTCCAGTCTGTAACTCACTCCCGGGTATCTGTTATTCTATATATAAACCCAACAAATCCCTCGATTAGATTCCAGTCTGTAACTCACTCCCGGGTATCTGTTATTCTATATATAAACCACCCCAAACCCCTCGATTATATTCCAGTCTGTAACTCACTCCCGGGTATCTGTTATTCTATATATAAACCCAACAAATCCCTCGATTAGATTCCAGTCTGTAACTCACTCCCGGATATCTGTAATTCTATATATAAACCACCCCGAACCCCTCGATTAGATTCCAGTCTGTAACTCACTCCCGGGTATCTGTTATTCTATATATAAACCACCCCGAACCCCTCGATTAGATTCCAGTCTGTAACTCACTCCCGGGTATCTGTTATTCTATATATAACCCACCCTGAACCCCTCGATTAGATTCCAGTCTGTAACTCACTCCCGGGTATCTGTTATTCTATATATAAACCACCCCGAACCCCTCGATTAGATTCCAGTCTGTAACTCACTCCCGGGTATCTGTTATTCTATATATAAACCACCCCAAACCCCTCGATTATATTCCAGTCTGTAACTCACTCCCGGGTATCTGTTATTCTATATATAAACCCAACAAATCCCTCGATTAGATTCCAGTCTGTAACTCACTCCCGGGTTTCTGTTACTCTATATATAAACCCAACAAATCCCTCGATTAGATTCCAGTCTGTAACTCACTCCCGGGTATCTGTTATTCTATATATAAACCACCCTGAACCCCTCGATTAGATTCCAGTCTGTAACTCACTCCCGGGTATCTGTTATTCTATATATAAACCCAACAAATCCCTCGATTAGATTCCAGTCTGTAACTCACTCCCGGGTATCTGTTATTCTATATATAAACCACCCCGAACCCCTCGATTAGATTCCAGTCTGTAACTCTCTCCCGGGTATCTGTTATTCTATATATAAACCCAACAAATCCCTCGATTAGATTCCAGTCTGTAACTCACTCCCGGGTATCTGTTACTCTATATATAAACCCAACAAATCCCTCGATTAGATTCCAGTCTGTAACTCACTCCCGGGTATCTGTTATTCTATATATAAACCACCCTGAACTCCTCGATTAGATTCCAGTCTGTAACTCACTCCCGGGTATCTGTTATTCTATATAAATACCACCCCGAACCCCTCGATTAGATTCCAGTCTGTAACTCACTCCCGGGTATCTGTTATTCTATATATAAACCACCCCGAACCCCTCGATTAGATTCCAGTCTGTAACTCTCTCCCGGGTATCTGTTATTCTATATATAACCCACCCCGAACCCCTCGATTAGATTCCAGTCTGTAACTCACTCCCGGGTATCTGTTATTCAATATATAAACCACCCTGAACTCCTCGATTAGATTCCAGTCTGTAACTCACTCCCGGGTATCTGTTATTCTATATAAATACCACCCCGAACCCCTCGATTAGATTCCAGTCTGTAACTCACTCCCGGGTATCTGTTATTCTATATATAAACCCAACAAATCCCTCGATTAGATTCCAGTCTGTAACTCACTCCCGGATATCTGTTATTCTATATATAAACCCAACAAATCCCTCGATTAGATTCCAGTCTGTAACTCACTCCCGGGTATCTGTTATTCTATAAATAAACCCAACAAATCCCTCGATTAGATTCCAGTCTGTAACTCACTCCCGGGTATCTGTTATTCTATATATAAACCACCCTGAACCCCTCGATTAGATTCCAGTCTGTAACTCACTCCCAGGTATCTGTTATTCTATATATAACCCCCCCGAACCCCTCGATTAGATTCCAGTCTGTAACTCACTCCCGGGTATCTGTTATTCTATATATAAACCCAACAAATCCCTCGATTAGATTCCAGTCTGTAACTCACTCCCGGGTATCTGTTATTCTATATATAAACCACCCCGAACCCTTCGATTAGATTCCAGTCTGTAACTCACTCCCGGGTATCTGTTATTCTATATATAAACCACCCTGAACCCCTCGATTAGATTCCAGTCTGTAACTCACTCCCGGGTATCTGTTATTCTATATATAAACCCAACAAATCCCTCGATTAGATTCCAGTCTGTAACTCACTCCCGGGTATCTGTTATTCTATATATAAACCACCCCGAACCCTTCGATTAGATTCCAGTCTGTAACTCACTCCCGGGTATCTGTTATTCTATATATAAACCACCCTGAACCCCTCGATTAGATTCCAGTCTGTAACTCACTCCCGGGTATCTGTAATTCTATATATAAACCCAACAAATCCCTCGATTAGATTCCAGTCTGTAACTCACTCCCGGGTATCTGTTATTCTATATATAACCCACCCCGAACCCTTCGATTAGATTCCAGTCTGTAACTCACTCCCGGGTATCTGTTATTCTATATATAAACCACCCTGAACCCCTCGATTAGATTCCAGTCTGTAACTCACTCCCGGGTATCTGTTATTCTATATATAAACCACCCCAAACCCCTCGATTATATTCCAGTCTGTAACTCACTCCCGGGTATCTGTTATTCTATATATAAACCCAACAAATCCCTCGATTAGATTCCAGTCTGTAACTCACTCCCGGGTATCTGTTACTCTATATATAAACCCAACAAATCCCTCGATTAGATTCCAGTCTGTAACTCACTCCCGGGTATCTGTTATTCTATATATAAACCCAACAAATCCCTCGATTAGATTCCAGTCTGTAACTCACTCCCGGGTATCTGTTATTCTATATATAAACCACCCCAAACCCCTCGATTATATTCCAGTCTGTAACTCACTCCCGGGTATCTGTTATTCTATATATAAACCCAACAAATCCCTCGATTAGATTCCAGTCTGTAACTCACTCCCGGATATCTGTAATTCTATATATAAACCACCCCGAACCCCTCGATTAGATTCCAGTCTGTAACTCACTCCCGGGTATCTGTTATTCTATATATAAACCACCCCGAACCCCTCGATTAGATTCCAGTCTGTAACTCACTCCCGGGTATCTGTTATTCTATATATAACCCACCCTGAACCCCTCGATTAGATTCCAGTCTGTAACTCACTCCCGGGTATCTGTTATTCTATATATAAACCACCCCGAACCCCTCGATTAGATTCCAGTCTGTAACTCACTCCCGGGTATCTGTTATTCTATATATAAACCACCCCAAACCCCTCGATTATATTCCAGTCTGTAACTCACTCCCGGGTATCTGTTATTCTATATATAAACCCAACAAATCCCTCGATTAGATTCCAGTCTGTAACTCACTCCCGGGTTTCTGTTACTCTATATATAAACCCAACAAATCCCTCGATTAGATTCCAGTCTGTAACTCACTCCCGGGTATCTGTTATTCTATATATAAACCACCCTGAACCCCTCGATTAGATTCCAGTCTGTAACTCACTCCCGGGTATCTGTTATTCTATATATAAACCCAACAAATCCCTCGATTAGATTCCAGTCTGTAACTCACTCCCGGGTATCTGTTATTCTATATATAAACCACCCCGAACCCCTCGATTAGATTCCAGTCTGTAACTCTCTCCCGGGTATCTGTTATTCTATATATAAACCCAACAAATCCCTCGATTAGATTCCAGTCTGTAACTCACTCCCGGGTATCTGTTACTCTATATATAAACCCAACAAATCCCTCGATTAGATTCCAGTCTGTAACTCACTCCCGGGTATCTGTTATTCTATATATAAACCACCCTGAACTCCTCGATTAGATTCCAGTCTGTAACTCACTCCCGGGTATCTGTTATTCTATATAAATACCACCCCGAACCCCTCGATTAGATTCCAGTCTGTAACTCACTCCCGGGTATCTGTTATTCTATATATAAACCACCCCGAACCCCTCGATTAGATTCCAGTCTGTAACTCTCTCCCGGGTATCTGTTATTCTATATATAACCCACCCCGAACCCCTCGATTAGATTCCAGTCTGTAACTCACTCCCGGGTATCTGTTATTCAATATATAAACCACCCTGAACTCCTCGATTAGATTCCAGTCTGTAACTCACTCCCGGGTATCTGTTATTCTATATAAATACCACCCCGAACCCCTCGATTAGATTCCAGTCTGTAACTCACTCCCGGGTATCTGTTATTCTATATATAAACCACCCCGAACCCCTCGATTAGATTCCAGTCTGTAACTCACTCCCGGGTATCTGTTACTCTATATATAAACCCAACAAATCCCTCGATTAGATTCCAGTCTGTAACTCACTCCCGGGTATCTGTTATTCTATATATAAACCCAACAAATCCCTCGATTAGATTCCAGTCTGTAACTCACTCCCGGGTATCTGTTATTCTATATATAAACCACCCCGAACCCTTCGATTAGATTCCAGTCTGTAACTCACTCCCGGGTATCTGTTATTCTATATATAAACCACCCCAAACCCCTCGATTAGATTCCAGTCTGTAACTCACTCCCGGGTGTCTGTTATTCTATATATAAACCACCCTGAACCCCTCGATTATATTCCAGTCTGTAACTCACTCCCGGGTATCTGTTATTCTATATATAAACCCAACAAATCCCTCGATTAGATTCCAGTCTGTAACTCACTCCCGGGTATCTGTTATTCTATATATAAACCACCCCGAACCCCTCGATTAGATTCCAGTCTGTAACTCACTCCTGGGTATCTGTCATTCTATATATAAACCCAACAAATCCCTCGATTAGATTCCAGTCTGTAACTCACTCCCGGGTATCTGTTATTCTATATATAACCCACCCCGAACCCCTCGATTAGATTCCAGTCTGTAACTCACTCCCGGATATCTGTTATTCTATATAAATACCACCCCGAACCCCTCGATTAGATTCCAGTCTGTAACTCACTCCCGGATATCTGTTATTCTATATAAATACCACCCTGAACCCCTCGATTATATTCCAGTCTGTAACTCACTCCCGGGTATCTGTTATTCTATATATAAACCACCCCGAACCCCTCGATTAGATTCCAGTCTGTAACTCACTCCCGGGTATCTGTTATTCTATATATAAACCCAACAAATCCCTCGATTAGATTCCAGTCTGTAACTCACTCCCGGGTATCTGTTATTCTATATATAAACCACCCCGAACCCCTCGATTAGATTCCAGTCTGTAACTCACTCCCGGATATCTGTTATTCTATAAATAAACCCAACAAATCCCTCGATTAGATTCCAGTCTGTAACTCACTCCCGGATATCTGTTACTCTATATATAAACCCAACAAATCCCTCGATTAGACTCCAGTCTGTAACTCACTCCCGGGTATCTGTTATTCTATATATAAACCACCCCGAACTCCTCGATTAGACTCCAGTCTGTAACTCACTCCCGGGTATCTGTTATTCTATATATAAACCACCCCGAACCCCTCGATTAGATTCCAGACTGCAGCTCACTCCCGGGTATCGGTTATTCTATATATAAACCACCCCGAACCCCTCGATTAGATTCCAGTCTGTAACTCACTCCCGGGTGTCTGTTATTCTATATATAAACCCAACAAATCCCTCGATTAGATTCCAGTCCGTAACTCACTCCCGGGTATCTGTTATTCTATATATAAACCACCCCGAACCCCTCGATTAGATTCCAGTCTGTAACTCACTCCCGGGTGTCTGTTACTCTATATATAAACCCAACAAATCCCTCGATTAGATTCCAGTCTGTAACTCACTCCCGGGTGTCTGTTATTCTATATATAAACCACCCGGAACCCCACGATTAGATTCCAGTCTGTAACTCACTCCCGGGTGTCTGTTACTCTATATATAAACCCAACAAATCCCTCGATTAGATTCCAGTCTGTAACTCACTCCCGGGTATCTGTTACTCTATATATAAACCACCCCGAACCCCACGATTAGATTCCAGTCTGTAACTCACTCCCGGATATCTGTTATTCTATATATAAACCCACAAATCCCTCGATTAGATTCCAGTCTGTAACTCACTCCCGGGTGTCTGTTACTCTATATATAAACCCAACAAATCCCTCGATTAGATTCCAGTCTGTAACTCACTCCCGGGTATCTGTTACTCTATATATAAACCACCCCGAACCCCACGATTAGATTCCAGTCTGTAACTCACTCCCGGGTATCTGTTATTCTATATATAAACCCAACAAATCCCTCGATTAGATTCCAGTCTGTAACTCACTCCCGGGTATCTGTTACTCTATATATAAACCACCCCGAACCCCACGATTAGATTCCAGTCTGTAACTCACTCCCGGGTATCTGTTATTCTATATATAACCCACCCTGAACCCCTCGATTAGATTCCAGTCTGTAACTCACTCCCGGGTATCTGTTACTCTATATATAAACCACCCCGAACCCCACGATTAGATTCCAGTCTGTAACTCACTCCCGGGTATCTGTTATTCTATATATAACCCACCCTGAACCCCTCGATTAGATTCCAGTCTGTAACTCACTCCCGGGTATCTGTTATTCTATATATAACCCACCCTGAACCCCTCGATTAGATTCCAGTCTGTAACTCACTCCCGGGTATCTGTTATTCTATATATAAACCACCCCGAACCCCTCGATTAGATTCCAGTCTGTAACTCACTCCCGGGTGTCTGTTATTCTATATATAAACCCAACAAATCCCTCGATTAGATTCCAGTCTGTAACTCTCTCCCGGATATCTGTTATTCTATATATAAACCCAACAAATCCCTCGATTCGATTCCAGTCTGTAACTCACTCCCGGATATCTGTAATTCTACATATAAACCACCCCGAACCCTTCGATTAGATTCCAGTCTGTAACTCACTCCCGGGTGTCTGTTATTCTATATATAAACCACCCCGAACCCTTCGATTAGATTCCAGTCTGTAACTCACTCCCGGATATCTGTAATTCTACATATAAACCACCCCGAACCCTTCGATTAGATTCCAGTCTGTAACTCACTCCCGGGTATCTGTTATTCTATATATAAACCCAACAAACCCCTCGATTAGATTCCAGTCTGTAACTCACTCCCGGGTGTCTGTTATTCTATATATAAACCCAACAAATCCCTCGATTAGATTCCAGTCTGTAACTCACTCCCGGGTATCTGTTATTCTATATATAACCCACCCCGAACCCCTCGATTAGATTCCAGTCTGTAACTCACTCCCGGGTGTCTGTTACTCTATATATAAACCCAACAAATCCCTCGATTAGATTCCAGTCTGTAACTCACTCCCGGGTATCTGTTATTCTATATATAAACCACCCCGAACCCCTCGATTATATTCCAGTCTGTAACTCACTCCCGGGTATCTGTTATTCTATATATAAACCCAACAAATCCCTCGATTAGATTCCAGTCTGTAACTCACTCCCGGATATCTGTTATTCCATAAATAAACCAGCCCGAACCCCTCGATTAGATTCCAGTCTGTAACTCACTCCCGGGTATCTGTTATTCTGTATATAAACCACCCCGAACCCTTCGATTAGATTCCAGTCTGTAACTCACTCCCGGATATCTGTTATTCTATATATAAACCACCCCGAACCCCTCGATTAGATTCCAGTCTGTAACTCACTCCCGGATATCTGTTATTCCATAAATAAACCAGCCCGAACCCCTCGATTAGATTCCAGTCTGTAACTCACTCCCGGATATCTGTTATTCTATATATAAACCCAACAAATCCCATGATTAGATTCCAGTCTGTAACTCACTCCCGGGTATCTGTTATTCTATATATAAACCACCCCGAACCCTTCGATTAGATTCCAGTCTGTAACTCACTCCCGGGTATCTGTTATTCTATATATAAACCACCACGAACCCCTCGATTAGATTCCAGTCTGTAACTCACTCCCGGGTATCTGTTATTCTATATATAAACCACGCCGAACCCCTCGATTAGATTCCAGTCTGTAACCCACTCCCGGATATCTGTTATTCTAGAAATAAACCACCCCGAACCCCTCGATTAGATTCCAGTCTGTAACTCACTCCCGGATATCTGTTATTCTATAAATAAACCCAACAAATCCTTCGATTAGATTCCAGTCTGTATATATTCTGCATATAAACCACCCTGAACCCCTCGATTAGATTCCAGTTTGTAACTTACTCCCGGGTATCTGTTATTCTATATATAAACCACCCTGAACCCCTCGATTAGATTCCAGTCTGTAACTCACTCCCGGGTATCTGTTATTCTATATATAAACCACCCCAAACCCCTCGATTATATTCCAGTCTGTAACTCACTCCCGGGTATCTGTTATTCTATATATAAACCCAACAAATCCCTCGATTAGATTCCAGTCTGTAACTCACTCCCGGGTATCTGTTACTCTATATATAAACCCAACAAATCCCTCGATTAGATTCCAGTCTGTAACTCACTCCCGGGTATCTGTTATTCTATATATAAACCCAACAAATCCCTCGATTAGATTCCAGTCTGTAACTCACTCCCGGGTATCTGTTATTCTATATATAAACCACCCCAAACCCCTCGATTATATTCCAGTCTGTAACTCACTCCCGGGTATCTGTTATTCTATATATAAACCCAACAAATCCCTCGATTAGATTCCAGTCTGTAACTCACTCCCGGATATCTGTAATTCTATATATAAACCACCCCGAACCCCTCGATTAGATTCCAGTCTGTAACTCACTCCCGGGTATCTGTTATTCTATATATAAACCACCCCGAACCCCTCGATTAGATTCCAGTCTGTAACTCACTCCCGGGTATCTGTTATTCTATATATAACCCACCCTGAACCCCTCGATTAGATTCCAGTCTGTAACTCACTCCCGGGTATCTGTTATTCTATATATAAACCACCCCGAACCCCTCGATTAGATTCCAGTCTGTAACTCACTCCCGGGTATCTGTTATTCTATATATAAACCACCCCAAACCCCTCGATTATATTCCAGTCTGTAACTCACTCCCGGGTATCTGTTATTCTATATATAAACCCAACAAATCCCTCGATTAGATTCCAGTCTGTAACTCACTCCCGGGTTTCTGTTACTCTATATATAAACCCAACAAATCCCTCGATTAGATTCCAGTCTGTAACTCACTCCCGGGTATCTGTTATTCTATATATAAACCACCCTGAACCCCTCGATTAGATTCCAGTCTGTAACTCACTCCCGGGTATCTGTTATTCTATATATAAACCCAACAAATCCCTCGATTAGATTCCAGTCTGTAACTCACTCCCGGGTATCTGTTATTCTATATATAAACCACCCCGAACCCCTCGATTAGATTCCAGTCTGTAACTCTCTCCCGGGTATCTGTTATTCTATATATAAACCCAACAAATCCCTCGATTAGATTCCAGTCTGTAACTCACTCCCGGGTATCTGTTACTCTATATATAAACCCAACAAATCCCTCGATTAGATTCCAGTCTGTAACTCACTCCCGGGTATCTGTTATTCTATATATAAACCACCCTGAACTCCTCGATTAGATTCCAGTCTGTAACTCACTCCCGGGTATCTGTTATTCTATATAAATACCACCCCGAACCCCTCGATTAGATTCCAGTCTGTAACTCACTCCCGGGTATCTGTTATTCTATATATAAACCACCCCGAACCCCTCGATTAGATTCCAGTCTGTAACTCTCTCCCGGGTATCTGTTATTCTATATATAACCCACCCCGAACCCCTCGATTAGATTCCAGTCTGTAACTCACTCCCGGGTATCTGTTATTCAATATATAAACCACCCTGAACTCCTCGATTAGATTCCAGTCTGTAACTCACTCCCGGGTATCTGTTATTCTATATAAATACCACCCCGAACCCCTCGATTAGATTCCAGTCTGTAACTCACTCCCGGGTATCTGTTATTCTATATATAAACCACCCCGAACCCCTCGATTAGATTCCAGTCTGTAACTCACTCCCGGGTATCTGTTACTCTATATATAAACCCAACAAATCCCTCGATTAGATTCCAGTCTGTAACTCACTCCCGGGTATCTGTTATTCTATATATAAACCCAACAAATCCCTCGATTAGATTCCAGTCTGTAACTCACTCCCGGGTATCTGTTATTCTATATATAAACCACCCCGAACCCTTCGATTAGATTCCAGTCTGTAACTCACTCCCGGGTATCTGTTATTCTATATATAAACCACCCCAAACCCCTCGATTAGATTCCAGTCTGTAACTCACTCCCGGGTGTCTGTTATTCTATATATAAACCACCCTGAACCCCTCGATTATATTCCAGTCTGTAACTCACTCCCGGGTATCTGTTATTCTATATATAAACCCAACAAATCCCTCGATTAGATTCCAGTCTGTAACTCACTCCCGGGTATCTGTTATTCTATATATAAACCACCCCGAACCCCTCGATTAGATTCCAGTCTGTAACTCACTCCTGGGTATCTGTCATTCTATATATAAACCCAACAAATCCCTCGATTAGATTCCAGTCTGTAACTCACTCCCGGGTATCTGTTATTCTATATATAACCCACCCCGAACCCCTCGATTAGATTCCAGTCTGTAACTCACTCCCGGATATCTGTTATTCTATATAAATACCACCCCGAACCCCTCGATTAGATTCCAGTCTGTAACTCACTCCCGGATATCTGTTATTCTATATAAATACCACCCTGAACCCCTCGATTATATTCCAGTCTGTAACTCACTCCCGGGTATCTGTTATTCTATATATAAACCACCCCGAACCCCTCGATTAGATTCCAGTCTGTAACTCACTCCCGGGTATCTGTTATTCTATATATAAACCCAACAAATCCCTCGATTAGATTCCAGTCTGTAACTCACTCCCGGGTATCTGTTATTCTATATATAAACCACCCCGAACCCCTCGATTAGATTCCAGTCTGTAACTCACTCCCGGATATCTGTTATTCTATAAATAAACCCAACAAATCCCTCGATTAGATTCCAGTCTGTAACTCACTCCCGGATATCTGTTACTCTATATATAAACCCAACAAATCCCTCGATTAGACTCCAGTCTGTAACTCACTCCCGGGTATCTGTTATTCTATATATAAACCACCCCGAACTCCTCGATTAGACTCCAGTCTGTAACTCACTCCCGGGTATCTGTAATTCTATATATAAACCACCCCGAACCCCTCGATTAGATTCCAGACTGCAGCTCACTCCCGGGTATCGGTTATTCTATATATAAACCACCCCGAACCCCTCGATTAGATTCCAGTCTGTAACTCACTCCCGGGTGTCTGTTATTCTATATATAAACCCAACAAATCCCTCGATTAGATTCCAGTCCGTAACTCACTCCCGGGTATCTGTTATTCTATATATAAACCACCCCGAACCCCTCGATTAGATTCCAGTCTGTAACTCACTCCCGGGTGTCTGTTACTCTATATATAAACCCAACAAATCCCTCGATTAGATTCCAGTCTGTAACTCACTCCCGGATATCTGTTATTCTATATATAAACCCAACAAATCCCTCGATTAGATTCCAGTCTGTAACTCACTCCCGGGTATCTGTTACTCTATATATAAACCACCCCGAACCCCACGATTAGATTCCAGTCTGTAACTCACTCCCGGGTATCTGTTATTCTATATATAAACCCAACAAATCCCTCGATTAGATTCCAGTCTGTAACTCACTCCCGGGTATCTGTTACTCTATATATAAACCACCCCGAACCCCACGATTAGATTCCAGTCTGTAACTCACTCCCGGGTATCTGTTATTCTATATATAACCCACCCTGAACCCCTCGATTAGATTCCAGTCTGTAACTCACTCCCGGGTATCTGTTACTCTATATATAAACCACCCCGAACCCCACGATTAGATTCCAGTCTGTAACTCACTCCCGGGTATCTGTTATTCTATATATAACCCACCCTGAACCCCTCGATTAGATTCCAGTCTGTAACTCACTCCCGGGTATCTGTTATTCTATATATAACCCACCCTGAACCCCTCGATTAGATTCCAGTCTGTAACTCACTCCCGGGTATCTGTTATTCTATATATAAACCACCCCGAACCCCTCGATTAGATTCCAGTCTGTAACTCACTCCCGGGTGTCTGTTATTCTATATATAAACCCAACAAATCCCTCGATTAGATTCCAGTCTGTAACTCTCTCCCGGATATCTGTTATTCTATATATAAACCCAACAAATCCCTCGATTCGATTCCAGTCTGTAACTCACTCCCGGATATCTGTAATTCTACATATAAACCACCCCGAACCCTTCGATTAGATTCCAGTCTGTAACTCACTCCCGGGTGTCTGTTATTCTGTATATAAACCACCCCGAACCCTTCGATTAGATTCCAGTCTGTAACTCACTCCCGGATATCTGTAATTCTACATATAAACCACCCCGAACCCTTCGATTAGATTCCAGTCTGTAACTCACTCCCGGGTATCTGTTATTCTATATATAAACCCAACAAACCCCTCGATTAGATTCCAGTCTGTAACTCACTCCCGGGTGTCTGTTATTCTATATATAAACCCAACAAATCCCTCGATTAGATTCCAGTCTGTAACTCACTCCCGGGTATCTGTTATTCTATATATAACCCACCCCGAACCCCTCGATTAGATTCCAGTCTGTAACTCACTCCCGGGTGTCTGTTACTCTATATATAAACCCAACAAATCCCTCGATTAGATTCCAGTCTGTAACTCACTCCCGGGTATCTGTTATTCTATATATAAACCACCCCGAACCCCTCGATTATATTCCAGTCTGTAACTCACTCCCGGGTATCTGTTATTCTATATATAAACCCAACAAATCCCTCGATTAGATTCCAGTCTGTAACTCACTCCCGGATATCTGTTATTCCATAAATAAACCAGCCCGAACCCCTCGATTAGATTCCAGTCTGTAACTCACTCCCGGGTATCTGTTATTCTATATATAAACCACCCCGAACCCTTCGATTAGATTCCAGTCTGTAACTCACTCCCGGATATCTGTTATTCTATATATAAACCACCCCGAACCCCTCGATTAGATTCCAGTCTGTAACTCACTCCCGGATATCTGTTATTCCATAAATAAACCAGCCCGAACCCCTCGATTAGATTCCAGTCTGTAACTCACTCCCGGATATCTGTTATTCTATATATAAACCCAACAAATCCCATGATTAGATTCCAGTCTGTAACTCACTCCCGGGTATCTGTTATTCTATATATAAACCACCCCGAACCCTTCGATTAGATTCCAGTCTGTAACTCACTCCCGGGTATCTGTTATTCTATATATAAACCACCACGAACCCCTCGATTAGATTCCAGTCTGTAACTCACTCCCGGGTATCTGTTATTCTATATATAAACCACGCCGAACCCCTCGATTAGATTCCAGTCTGTAACCCACTCCCGGATATCTGTTATTCTAGAAATAAACCACCCCGAACCCCTCGATTAGATTCCAGTCTGTAACTCACTCCCGGATATCTGTTATTCTATAAATAAACCCAACAAATCCTTCGATTAGATTCCAGTCTGTATATATTCTGCATATAAACCACCCTGAACCCCTCGATTAGATTCCAGTTTGTAACTTACTCCCGGGTATCTGTTATTCTATATATAAACCACCCCAAACCCCTCGAATAGATTCCAGTCTGTAACTCACTCCCAGGTATCTGTTATTCTAGAAATAAACCACCCTGAACCCCTCGATTAGATTCCAGTCTGTAACTCACTCCCGAATATCTGTTATTCTATAAATAAACCCAACAAATCCCTCGATTAGATTCCAGTCTGTAACTCACTCCCGGGTGTCTATTATTCTATATATAAACCCAACAAATCCCTCGATTAGATTCCAGTCTGTAACTCACTCCTGGGTATCTGTCATTCTATATATAAACCCACAAATCCCTCGATTAGATTCCAATCTGTAACTCACTCCCGGGTATCTGTAATTCTATATATAAACCCAACAAATCCTTCGATTAGATTCTAGTCTGTAACTCACTCCCGGGTATCTGTTATTCTATATATAAACCCAACAAATCCCTCGATTAGATTCCAGTGTGTAAGTCACTCCCGGGTATCTGTTATTCTATACATAAACCACCCCGAACCCTTCGATTAGATTCCAGTCTGTAACTCACTCCCGGGTGTCTGTTATTCTATATATAAACCCAACAAATCCCTCGATTAGATTCCAGTCTGTAACTCACTCCCGGGTATCTGTTATTCTATATATAAACCACCCTGAACCCCTCAATTAGATTCCAGTCTGTAACTCACTCCCGGGTATCTGTTATTCTATATAGAAACCACACCGAACCTCTCGATTAGATTCCAGTCTGTAACTCACTCCCGGGTATCTGTTATTCTATACATAAACCACCCCGAACCCTTCGATTAGATTCCAGTCTGTAACTCACTCCCGGGTATCTGTTATTCTATATATAAACCACACCGAACCTCTCGATTAGATTCCAGTCTGTAACTCACTCCCGGGTATCTGTTATTCTATCCATAAACCACCCCGAACCTCTCGATTAGATTCCAGTCTGTAACTCACTCCCGGGTGTCTGTTATTCTATATATAAACCCAACAAATCCCTCGATTAGATTCCAGTCTGTAACTCACTCCCGGATATCTGTAATTCTACATATAAACCCAACAAATCCCTCGATTAGATTCCAGTCTGTAACTCACTCCCGGATATCTGTTATTCTATATATAACCCACCCCGAACCCCTCGATTAGATTCCAGTCTGTAACTCACTCCCGGGTGTCTGTTATTCTATATATAAACCCAACAAATCCCTCGATTAGATTCCAGTCTGTAACTCACTCCCGGGTATCTGTTATTCTATATATAAACCACCCTGAACCCTTCGATTATATTCCAGTCTGTAACTCACTCCCGGGTATCTGTTATTCTATATATAAACCACCCCGAACCCCTCGATTAGATTCCAGTCTGTAACTCACTCCCGGGTGTCTGTTATTCTATATATAAACCACCCCAAACCCCTCGATTAGATTCCAGTCTGTAACTCACTCCCGGGTATCTGTTATTCTATATATAAACCACCCCGAACCCCTCGATTAGATTCCAGTCTGTAACTCACTCCCGGGTATCTGTTATTCTATGTATAAACCACCCCGAACCCCTCGATTAGATTCCAGTCTGTAACTCACTCCCGGGTGTCTGTTATTCTATATATAAACCCAACAAATCCCTCGATTAGATTCCAGTCTGTAACTCACTCCCGGGTGTCTGTTATTCTATGTATAAACCACCCCGAACCCCTCGATTAGATTCCAGTCTGTAACTCACTCCCGGGTGTCTGTTATTCTATATATAAACCCAACAAATCCCTCGATTATATTCCAGTCTGTAACTCACTCCCGGGTATCTGTTATTCTATATATAAACCCAACAAATCCCTCGATTAGATTCCAGTCTGTAACTCACTCCCGGGTGTCTGTTATTCTATATATAAACCACCCTAAACCCCTCGATTAGATTCCAGTCTGTAACTCACTCCCGGGTATCTGTTATTCTATAAATAAACCACCCCGAACCCCTCGATTAGATTCCAGTCTGTAACTCACTCCCGGGTATCTGTTATTCTATATATAAACCCAACAAATCCCTCGATTATATTCCAGTCTGTAACTCACTCCCGGGTATCTGTTATTCTATATATAAACCCAACAAATCCCTCGATTAGATTCCAGTCTGTAACTCACTCCCGGGTATCTGTTATTCTATATATAAACCCAACAAATCCCTCGATTATATTCCAGTCTGTAACTCACTCCCGGGTATCTGTTATTCTATATATAAACCCAACAAATCCCTCGATTAGATTCCAGTCTGTAACTCACTCCCGGGTATCTGTTATTCTATATATAAACCCAACAAATCCCTCGATTAGATTCCAGTCTGTAACTCACTCCCGGGTATCTGTTATTCTATAAATAAACCCAACAAATCCCTCGATTAGATTCCAGTCTGTAACTCACTCCCGGGTATCTGTTATTCTATATATAAACCACCCCGAACCCCTCGATTAGATTCCAGTCTGTAACTCACTCCCGGATATCTGTTATTCTATATATAAACCCAACAAATCCCTCGATTATATTCCAGTCTGTAACTCACTCCCGGGTATCTGTTACTCTATATATAAACCCAACAAATCCCTCGATTAGATTCCAGTCTGTAACTCACTCCCGGGTGTCTGTTATTCTATGTATAAACAACCCTGAACCCCTCGATTAGATTCCAGTCTGTAACTCACTCCCGGGTATCTGTTATTCTGTATATAAACCATCCCGAACCCCTCGATTAGATTCCAGTCTGTAACTCACTCCCGGGTATCTGTTATTCTATATATAAACCACCCTGAACCCCTCGATTAGATTCCAGTCTGTAACTCACTCCCGGGTGTCTGTTATTCTATATATAAACCCAACAAATCCCTCGATTAGATTCCAGTCTGTAACTCACTCCCGGGTATCTGTTACTCTATATATAAACCCAACAAATCCCTCGATTAGATTCCAGTCTGTAACTCACTCCCGGGTGTCTGTTATTCTATGTATAAACAACCCTGAACCCCTCGATTAGATTCCAGTCTGTAACTCACTCCCGGGTATCTGTTATTCTGTATATAAACCATCCCGAACCCCTCGATTAGATTCCAGTCTGTAACTCACTCCCGGGTATCTGTTATTCTATATATAAACCACCCTGAACCCCTCGATTAGATTCCAGTCTGTAACTCACTCCCGGGTGTCTGTTATTCTATATATAAACCCAACAAATCCCTCGATTAGATTCCAGTCTGTAACTCACTCCCGGGTATCTGTTATTCTATATATAAACCACCCCGAACCCCTCGATTAGATTCCAGTCTGTAACTCACTCCCGGGTATCGGTTATTCTATATATAAACCACCCTGAACCCTTCGATTAGATTCCAGTCTGTAACTCACTCCCGGGTATCTGTTATTCTATATATAAACCCAACAAATCCCTCGATTAGATTCCAGTCTGTAACTCACTCCCGGATATCTGTTATTCTATATATAAACCAGCCCAAACCCCTCGATTAGATTCCAGTCTGTAACTCACTCCCGGGTGTCTGTTATTCTAGATATAAACCACCCTGAACCCCTCGATCAGATTCCAGTCTGTAACTCACTCCCGGGTATCGGTTATTCTATATATAAACCACCCTGAACCCCTCGATTAGATTCCAGTCTGTAACTCACTCCCGGGTGTCTGTTATTCTAGATATAAACCACCCTGAACCCCTCGATTAGATTCCAGTCTGTAACTCACTCCCGGATATCTGTTATTCTATATATAAACCACCCCGAACCCCTCGATTAGATTCCAGTCTGTAACTCACTCCCGGATATCTGTTATTCTATATATAAACCACCCCGAACCCTTCGATTAGATTCCAGTCTGTAACTCACTCCCGGGTATCGGTTATTCTATATATAAACCACCCCGAACCCCTCGATTAGATTCCAGTCTGTAACTCACTCCCGGGTATCGGTTATTCTATATATAAACCACCCCGAACCCCTCGATTAGATTCCAGTCTGTAACTCACTCCCGGATATCTGTTATTCTATATATAAACCACCCCGAACCCCTCGATTAGATTCCAGTCTGTAACTCACTCCCGGATATCTGTTATTCTATATATAAACCCAACAAATCCCTCGATTAGATTCCAGTCTGTAACTCACTCCCGGGTATCGGTTATTCTATATATAAACCACCCCGAACCCTTCGATTAGATTCCAGTCTGTAACTCACTCCCGGGTATCTGTTATTCTATATATAAACCCAACAAATCCCTCGATTAGATTCCAGTCTGTAACTCACTCCCGGGTATCTGTTATTCTATATATAAACC
The DNA here is from genome assembly GCF_047496885.1 of Scyliorhinus torazame. Classification (NCBI taxonomy): domain Eukaryota; kingdom Metazoa; phylum Chordata; class Chondrichthyes; order Carcharhiniformes; family Scyliorhinidae; genus Scyliorhinus; species Scyliorhinus torazame. The sequence continues at coordinate 6,307,835 of NC_092735.1, forward strand.
CAACAAATCCCTCAATTAGATTCCAGTCTGTAAGTCACTCCCGGATATCTGTTATTCTATATATAAACCCAACAAATCCCTCGATTAGATTCCAGTCTGTAACTCACTCCCGGGTATCTGTTATTCTATATATAAACCACCCCGAACCCCTCGATTAGATTCCAGTCTGTAACTCACTCCCAGGTATCTGTTATTCTATATATAAACCACCCCAAACCCCTCGATTAGATTCCAGTCTGTAAGTCACTCCCGGATATCTGTTATTCTATATATAAACCCAACAAATCTCTTGATTAGATTCCAGTCTGTAACTCACTCCCGGATATCTGTTATTCTATATATAAACCCAACAAATCCCTCGATTAGATTCCAGTCTGTAACTCACTCCCGGGTATCTGTTATTCTATATATAAACCACCCCGAACCCCTCGATTAGATTCCAGTCTGTAACTCACTCCCGGGTATCTGTTATTCTATATATAACCCAACAAATCCCTCGATTAGATTCCAGTCTGTAACTCACTCCCGGGTATCTGTTGTTCTATATATAAACCACCCTGAACCCCTCGATTAAATTCCAGTCTGTAAGTCACTCCCGGGTATCTGTTATTCTATATATAAACCACGCCGAACCCCTCGATTAGATTCCAGTCTGTAACTCACTCCCGGATATCTGTTATTCTATAAATAAACCCAACAAATCCCTCGATTAGATTCCAGTCTGTAACTCACTCCCTGGGTATCTGTTATTCTATATATAAACCCAACAAATCCCTCGATTAGATTCCAGTCTGTAACTCACTCCCGGATATCTGTTATTCCATAAATAAACCACCCCGAACCCCTCGATTAGATTCCAGTCTGTAACTCACTCCCGGATATCTGTTATTCCATAAATAAACCACCCCGAACCCCTCGATTAGATTCCAGTCTGTAACTCACTCCCGGATATCTGTTATTCCATAAATAAACCACCCCGAACCCCTCGATTAGATTCCAGTCTGTAACTCACTCCCGGGTGTCTGTTATTCTATATATAAACCCAACAAATCCCTCGATTAGATTCCAGTCTGTAACTCACTCCCGGGTGTCTGTTATTCTATATATAAACCCACAAATCCCTCGATTAGATTCCAGTCTGTAACTCACTCCCGGGTGTCTGTTATTCTATATATAAACCCAACAAATCCCTCGATTCGATTCCAGTCTGTAACTCACTCCCGGATATCTGTTATTCTATATATAACCCACCCCGAATCCCTCGATTAGATTCCAGTCTGTAACTCACTCCCGGGTGTCTGTTATTCTATATATAAACCCAACAAATCCCTCGATTAGATTCCAGTCTGTAACTCACTCCCGGGTATCTGTTATTCTATATATAAACCACCCCGAACCCCTCGATTAGATTCCAGTCTGTAACTCACTCCCGGGTGTCTGTTATTCTATATATAAACCCAACAAATCCCTCGATTAGATTCCAGTCTGTAACTCACTCCCGGGTATCTGTTATTCTATATATAAACCACCCCGAACCCCTCGATTAGATTCCAGTCTGTAACTCTCTCCCGGGTATCAGTTATTCTATATATAAACCCAACAAATCCCTCGATTAGATTCCAGTCTGTAACTCTCTCCCGGATATCTGTTATTCTATATATAACCCACCCCGAATCCCTCGATTATATTCCAGCCTGTAACTCACTCCCGGGTATCTGTTATTCTATATATAAACCACCCCGAACCCCTCGATTAGATTCCAGTCTGTAACTCACTCCCGGGTGTCTGTTATTCTATATATTAACCCAACAAATCCCTCGATTAGATTCCAGTCTGTAACTCACTCCCGGGTGTCTGTTATTCTATATATAAACCCAACAAATCCCTCGATTAGATTCCAGTCTGTCACTCACTCCCGGGTATCTGTTATTCTATAAATAAACCCAACAAATCCCTCGATTAGATTCCAGTCTGTAACTCACTCCCGGGTGTCTGTTATTCTATATATAAACCACCCTGAACCCTTCGATTAGATTCCAGTCTGTAACTCACTCCCGGGTATCTGTTATTCTATATATAAACCACCCTGAACTCCTCGATTAGATTCCAGTCTGTAACTCACTCCCGGGTATCTGTTATTCTATAAATAAACCCAACAAATCCCTCGATTAGATTCCAGTCTGTAACTCACTCCCGGATATCTGTAATTCTACATATAAACCACCCCGAACCCCTCGATTAGATTCCAGTCTGTAACTCACTCCCGGATATCTGTTATTCTGTATATAAACCACCCCGAACCCCTCGATTAGATTCCAGTCTGTAACTCACTCCCGGGTATCTGTTATTCTACATATAAACCACCCTGAACCCTTCGATTAGATTCCAGTCTGTAACTCACTCCCGGATATCTGTTATTCTGTATATAAACCACCCCGAACCCCTCGATTAGATTCCAGTCTGTAACTCACTCCCGGGTATCTGTTATTCTATATATAAACCACCCCGAACCCCTCGATTAGATTCCAGTCTGTAACTCACTCCCGGGTATCTGTTATTCTATAAATAAACCCAACAAATCCCTCGATTAGATTCCAGTCTGTAACTCACTCCCGGGTGTCTGTTATTCTATATATAAACCACCCTGAACCCCTCGATTAGATTCCAGTCTGTAACTCACTCCCGGGTGTCTGTTATTCTATATATAAACCCAACAAATCCCTCGATTAGATTCCAGTCTGTAACTCACTCCCGGGTATCTGTTATTCTATATATAACCCACCCTGAACCCCTCGATTATATTCCAGTCTGTAACTCACTCCTGGGTATCTGTTATTCTATATATTAACCCAACAAATCCCTCGATTAGATTCCAGTCTGTAACTCACTCCCGGGTATCTGTTATTCTATATATAAACCCAACAAATCCCTCGATTAGATTCCAGTCTGTAACTCACTCCCGGGTATCTGTTATTCTATATATAAACCACCCTGAACCCCTCGATTAGATTCCAGTCTGTAACTCACTCCCGGGTATCTGTTATTCTATATATAAACCCAACAAATCCCTCGATTAGATTCCAGTCTGTAACTCACTCCCGGGTATCTGTTATTCTATATATAAACCACCCTGAACCCCTCGATTAGATTCCAGTCTGTAACTCACTCCCGGGTATCTGTTATTCTATATATAAACCACCCTGAACCCCTCGATTAGATTCCAGTCTGTAACTCACTCCCGGGTATCTGTTATTCTATATATTAACCCAACAAATCCCTCGATTAGATTCCAGTCTGTAACTCACTCCTGGGTATCTGTTATTCTATATATTAACCCAACAAATCCCTCGATTAGATTCCAGTCTGTAACTCACTCCTGGGTATCTGTTATTCTATATATTAACCCAACAAATCCCTCGATTAGATTCCAGTCTGTAACTCACTCCTGGGTATCTGTTATTCTATGTATTAACCCAACAAATCCCTCGATTAGATTCCAGTCTGTAACTCACTCCTGGGTATCTGTTATTCTATATATTAACCCAACAAATCCCTCGATTAGATTCCAGTCTGTAACTCACTCCCGGGTATCTGTTATCCGATATTTAAACCCAACAAATCCCTCGATTAGATTCCAGTCTGTAACTCACTCCCGGGTATCTGTTATTCTATATATAACCCACCCCGAACCCCTCGATTAGATTCCAGTCTGTAACTCACTCCTGGGTATCTGTTATTCTATATATTAACCCAACAAATCCCTCGATTAGATTCCAGTCTGTAACTCACTCCTGGGTATCTGTTATCCTATATATTAACCCAACAAATCCCTCGATTAGATTCCAGTCTGTAACTCACTCCCGGATATCTGTTATTCTATATATAAACCCAACAAATCCCTCGATTAGATTCCAGTCTGTAACTCACTCCCGGGTATCTGTTATTCTATATATAACCCACCCCGAACCCCTCGATTAGATTCCAGTCTGTAACTCACTCCTGGGTATCTGTTATTCTATATATTAACCCAACAAATCCCTCGATTAGATTCCAGTCTGTAACTCACTCCCGGATATCTGTTATTCCATAAATAAACCACCCCGAACCCCTCGATTATATTCCAGTCTGTAACTCACTCCCGGGTATCTGTTATTCTATATATAAACCTAACAAATCCCTCGATTAGATTCCAGTCTGTAACTCACTCCCGGGTATCTGTTATTCTATATATAAACCACCCCGAACCCCTCGATTAGATTCCAGTCTGTAACTCACTCCCGGGTATCTGTTATTCTATATATAAACCCAACAAATCCCTCGATTAGATTCCAGTCTGTAACTCACTCCCGGATATCTGTTATTCCATAAATAAACCACCCCGAACCCCTCGATTATATTCCAGTCTGTAACTCACTCCCGGGTATCTGTTATTCTATATATAAACCACCCCGAACCCCCTCGATTAGATTCCAGTCTGTAACTCACTCCTGGGTATCTGTCATTCTATATATAAACCCACAAATCCCTCGATTAGATTCCAGTCTGTAACTCACTCCCGGGTATCTGTTATTCTATATATAAACCTAACAAATCCCTCGATTAGATTCCAGTCTGTAACTCACTCCCGGGTATCTGTTATTCTATATATAAACCACCCTGAACCCCTCGATTAGATTCCAGTCTGTAACTCACTCCCGGGTATCTGTTATTCTATATATAAACCACCCCGAACCCCTCGATTAGATTCCAGTCTGTAACTCACTCCCGGGTATCTGTTATTCTATATATAAACCACCCCGAACCCCCTCGATTAGATTCCAGTCTGTAACTCACTCCCGGGTATCTGTTATTCTATATATAAACCACCCCGAACCCCCTCGATTATATTCCAGTCTGTAACTCACTCCCGGGTATCTGTTATTCTATATATAAACCACCCCGAACCCCCTCGATTAGATTCCAGTCTGTAACTCACTCCTGGGTATCTGTCATTCTATATATAAACCCACAAATCCCTCGATTAGATTCCAGTCTGTAACTCACTCCCGGGTATCTGTTATTCTATATATAACCCACCCCGAACCCCTCGATTAGATTCCAGTCTGTAACTCACTCCTGGGTATCTGTTATTCTATATATAAACCCAACAAATCCCTCGATTAGATTCCAGTCTGTAACTCACTCCCGGGTATCTGTTATTCTATATATAAACCACCCCAAACCCTTCGATTAGATTCCAGTCTGTAACTCACTCCCGGGTATCTGTTATTCTATATATAAACCACCCCGAACCCCTCGATTATATTCCAGTCTGTAACTCACTCCCGGGTATCTGTTATTCTATATATAAACCCAACAAATCCCTCGATTAGATTCCAGTCTGTAACTCACTCCCGGGTATCTGTTATTCCATAAATAAACCACCCCGAACCCCTCGATTAGATTCCAGTCTGTAACTCACTCCCGGATATCTGTTATTCCATAAATAAACCACCCCGAACCCCTCGATTAGATTCCAGTCTGTAACTCACTCCCGGATATCTGTTATTCCATAAATAAACCACCCCGAACCCCTCGATTAGATTCCAGTCTGTAACTCACTCCCGGGTATCTGTTATTCTATATATAAACCACCCCGAACCCCTCGATTAGATTCCAGTCTGTAACTCACTCCCGGGTATCTGTTATTCTATATATAAACCACCCCGAACCCCTCGATTAGATTCCAGTCTGTAACTCACTCCCGGGTATCTGTTATTCCATAAATAAACCACCCCGAACCCCTCGATTACATTCCAGTCTGTAACTCACTCCCGGGTATCTGTTATTCTATATATAAACCCAACAAATCCCTCGATTAGATTCCAGTCTGTAACTCACTCCCGGGTATCTGTTATTCTATATATAAACCACCCCGAACCCCTCGATTAGATTCCAGTCTGTAACTCACTCCCGGGTATCTGTTATTCCATAAATAAACCACCCCGAACCCCTCGATTACATTCCAGTCTGTAACTCACTCCCGGGTATCTGTTATTCTATATATAAACCCAACAAATCCCTCGATTAGATTCCAGTCTGTAACTCACTCCCGGGTATCTGTTATTCTATATATAAACCACCCCGAACCCCTCGATTACATTCCAGTCTGTAACTCACTCCCGGGTATCTGTTATTCTATATATAACCCACCCCGAACCCCTCGATTATATTCCAGTCTGTAACTCACTCCCGGGTATCTGTTATTCTATATATAAACCACCCCGAACCCCTCGATTAGATTCCAGTCTGTAACTCACTCCCGGGTATCTGTTATTCTATATATAAACCCAACAAATCCCTCGATCAGATTCCAGTCTGTAACTCACTCCCGGGTATCTGTTATTCTATATATAAACCCAACAAATCCCTCGATCAGATTCCAGTCTGTAACTCACTCCCGGGTATCTGTTATTCTATATATAAACCCAACAAATCCCTCGATTAGATTCCAGTCTGTAACTCTCTCCCGGGTATCTGTTATTCTATATATAAACCACCCCGAACCCCTCGATTAGATTCCAGTCTGTAACTCACTCCCGGGTATCTGTTATTCTATATATAAACCACGCCGAACCCCTCGATTAGATTCCAGTCTGTAACTCACTCCCGGGTATCTGTTATTCTATATATAAACCCAACAAATCCCTCGATTAGATTCCAGTCTGTAACTCACTCCCGGGTATCTGTTATTCTATATATAAACCACCCCGAACCCCACGATTAGATTCCAGTCTGTAACTCACTCCCGGGTATCTGTTATTCTATATTTAAACCCAACAAATCCCTCGATCAGATTCCAGTCTGTAACTCACTCCCGGGTATCTGTTATTCTATATATAAACCACCCTGAACCCCTCGATTAGATTCCAGTCTGTAACTCACTCCCGGGTATCTGTTATTCTATATATAAACCACCCCGAACCCCTCGATTAGATTCCAGTCTGTAACTCACTCCCGGGTATCTGTTATTCTGTATATAAACCACCCCGAACCCCTCGATTATATTCCAGTCTGTAACTCACTCCCGGGTATCTGTTATTCTATAAATAAACCACCCCGAACCCCTCGATTATATTCCAGTCTGTAACTCACTCCCGGGTATCTGTTATTCTATAAATAAACCACCCCGAACCCCTCGATTATATTCCAGTCTGTAACTCACTCCCGGGTATCTGTTATTCTATATATAAACCCAACAAATCCCTCGATTAGACTCCAGTCTGTAACTCACTCCCGGGTATCTGTTATTCTATATATAAACCACCCCGAACCCCTCGATTACATTCCAGTCTGTAACTCACTCCCGGGTATCTGTTATTCTATATATAAACCCAACAAATCCCTCGATCAGATTCCAGTCTGTAACTCACTCCCGGGTATCTGTTATTCTATATATAAACCCAACAAATCCCTCGATTAGATTCCAGTCTGTAACTCTCTCCCGGGTATCTGTTATTCTATAAATAAACCCAACAAATCCCTCGATTAGATTCCAGTCTGTAACTCTCTCCCGGGTATCTGTTATTCTATATATAAACCCAACAAATCCCTCGATTAGACTCCAGTCTGTAACTCACTCCCGGGTATCTGTTATTCTATAAATAAACCCAACAAATCCTTCGATTAGATTCCAGTCTGTAACTCACTCCCGGATATCTGTTATTCTATATATAAACCACCACGAACCCCTCGATTAGATTCCAGTCTGTAACTCACTCCCGGGTATCTGTTATTCTATATATAAACCACCCCGAACCCCTCGATTACATTCCAGTCTGTAACTCACTCCCGGGTATCTGTTATTCTATATATAAACCCAACAAATCCCTCGATTAGACTCCAGTCTGTAACTCACTCCCGGGTATCTGTTATTCTATAAATAAACCCAACAAATCCTTCGATTAGATTCCAGTCTGTAACTCACTCCCGGATATCTGTTATTCTATATATAAACCACCACGAACCCCTCGATTAGATTCCAGTCTGTAACTCACTCCCGGGTATCTGTTATTCTATATATAAACCACCCCGAACCCCTCGATTACATTCCAGTCTGTAACTCACTCCCGGGTATCTGTTATTCTATATATAAACCCAACAAATCCCTCGATTAGATTCCAGTCTGTAACTCACTCCCGGGTATCTGTTATTCTATATATAAACCACCCCGAACCCCTCGATTAGATTCCAGTCTGTAACTCACTCCCGGGTGTCTGTTATTCTATATATAAACCACCCTGAACCCTTCGATTAAATTCCAGTCTGTAACTCACTCCCGGGTATCTGTTATTCTATATATAAATCCAACAAATCCCTCGATTAGATTCCAGTCTGTAACTCACTCCCGGGTATCTGTTATTCTATATATAAACCCAACAAATCCCTCGATTAGATTCCAGTCTGTAACTCACTCCCGGGTGTCTGTTATTCTATATATAAACCACCCTGAACCCTTCGATTAAATTCCAGTCTGTAACTCACTCCCGGGTATCTGTTATTCTATATATAAACCCAACAAATCCCTCGATTAGATTCCAGTCTGTAACTCACTCCCGGGTATCTGTTATTCTATATATAAACCACCCCGAACCCCTCGATTAGATTCCAGTCTGTAACTCCCTCCTGGGTATCTGTTATTCTATATATAAACCACCCCGAACCCCTCGATTAGATTCCAGTCTGTAACTCTCTCCCGGGTATCTGTTATTCTATATAAATACCACCCCGAACCCCTCGATTAGATTCCAGTCTGTAACTCACTCCCGGGTGTCTGTTATTCTATATATAAACCCAACAAATCCCTCGATTAGATTCCAGTCTGTAACTCACTCCCAGGTATCTGTTATTCTATATATAAACCCCCCCGAACCCCTCGATTAGATTCCAGTCTGTAACTCTCTCCCGGGTATCTGTTATTCTCTATAAATACCACCCCGAACCCCTCGATTAGATTCCAGTCTGTAACTCACTCCCGGGTGTCTGTTATTCTATATATAACCCCCCCGAACCCCTCGATTAGATTCCAGTCTGTAACTCACTCCCGGGTATCTGTTATTCTATATATAAACCCAACAAATCCCTCGATTAGATTCCAGTCTGTAACTCACTCCCAGGTATCTGTTATTCTATATATAAACCCCCCCGAACCCCTCGATTAGATTCCAGTCTGTAACTCTCTCCCGGGTATCTGTTATTCTATATAAATACCACCCCGAACCCTTCGATTAGATTCCAGTCTGTAACTCACTCCCGGGTATCTGTTATTCTATATATAAACCACCCCGAACCCCTCGATTAGATTCCAGTCTGTAACTCTCTCCCGGGTATCTGTTATTCTATATAAATACCACCCCGAACCCCTCGATTATATTCCAGTCTGTAACTCACTCCCGGGTATCTGTTATTCTATATATAAACCCAACAAATCCCTCGATTAGATTCCAGTCTGTAACTCACTCCCGGGTATCTGTTATTCTATATATAAACCCAACAAATCCCTCGATTAGATTCCAGTCTGTAACTCACTCCCGGATATCTGTAATTCTATATATAAACCCAACAAATCCCTCGATTAGATTCCAGTCTGTAACTCACTCCTGGGTATCTGTTATTCTATATATAAACCACCCCGAACACCTCGATTAGATTCCAGTCTGTAACTCACTCCCGGGTATCTGTTATTCTATATATAAACCACCCCGAACCCTTCGATTAGATTCCAGTCTGTAACTCACTCCCGGGTATCTGTTATTCTATATATAAACCACCCCGAACCCCTCGATTAGATTCCAGTCTGTAACTCACTCCTGGGTATCTGTTATTCTATATATTAACCCAACAAATCCCTCGATTAGATTCCAGTCTGTAACTCACTCCCGGGTATCTGTTATTCTATATATAAACCCAACAAATCCCTCGATTAGATTCCAGTCTGTAACTCACTCCCGGATATCTGTTATTCCATAAATAAACCACCCCGAACCCCACGATTAGATTCCAGTCTGTAACTCACTCCCGGATATCTGTTATTCTATATATAAACCACCCCGAACCCCTCGATTAGATTCCAGTCTGTAACTCACTCCCGGATATCTGTTATTCCATAAATAAACCACCCCGAACCCCACGATTAGATTCCAGTCTGTAACTCACTCCCGGGTATCTGTCATTCTATATATAAACCCACAAATCCCTCGATTAGATTCCAGTCTGTAACTCACTCCCGGGTATCTGTTATTCTATATATAACCCACCCCGAACCCCTCGATTAGATTCCAGTCTGTAACTCACTCCCGGGTATCTGTTATTCTATATATAAACCCAACAAATCCCTCGATTAGATTCCAGTCTGTAACTCACTCCCGGGTATCTGTTATTCTATATATAAACCCAACAAATCCCTCGATTAGATTCCAGTCTGTAACTCACTCCCGGATATCTGTTATTCCATAAATAAACCACCCCGAACCCCTCGATTAGATTCCAGTCTGTAACTCACTCCCGGATATCTGTTATTCCATAAATAAACCACCCCGAACCCCTCGATTAGATTCCAGTCTGTAACTCACTCCCGGATATCTGTTATTCTATATATAAACCACCCTGAACCCCTCGATTAGATTCCAGTCTGTAACTCACTCCCGGGTATCTGTTATTCTGTATATAAACCATCCCGAACCCCTCGATTAGATTCCAGTCTGTAACTCACTCCCGGGTATCTGTTATTCTGTATATAAACCACCCCGAACCCCTCGATTATATTCCAGTCTGTAACTCACTCCCGGGTATCTGTTATTCTATATATAAACCCAACAAATCCCTCGATTAGATTCCAGTCTGTAACTCACTCCCGGATATCTGTTATTCCATAAATAAACCACCCCGAACCCCTCGATTAGATTCCAGTCTGTAACTCACTCCCGGATATCTGTTATTCCATAAATAAACCACCCCGAACCCCTCGATTAGATTCCAGTCTGTAACTCACTCCCGGATATCTGTTATTCCATAAATAAACCACCCCGAACCCCTCGATTAGATTCCAGTCTGTAACTCACTCCCGGGTATCTGTTATTCTATATATAAACCACCCCGAACCCCTCGATTAGATTCCAGTCTGTAACTCACTCCCGGGTATCTGTAATTCTATATATAAACCACCCCGAACCCCTCGATTAGATTCCAGTCTGTAACTCACTCCCGGGTATCTGTTATTCTATATATAAACCCAACAAATCCCTCGATTAGATTCCAGTCTGTAACTCACTCCCGGATATCTGTTATTCTATATATAAACCCCCGCGAACCCCTCGATTAGATTCCAGTCTGTAACTCTCTCCCGGGGATCTGTTATTCTATATAAATACCACCCCGAACCCCTCGATTAGATTCCAGTCTGTAACTCACTCCCGGGTATCTGTTATTCTATATAAATACCACCCCGAACCCTTCGATTAGATTCCAGTCTGTAACTCACTCCCGGGTATCTGTTATTCTATATATAAACCACCCCGAACCCCTCGATTAGATTCCAGTCTGTAACTCACTCCCGGATATCTGTAATTCTACATATAAACCCAACAAATCCCTCGATTAGATTCCAGTCTGTAACTCACTCCCGGGTATCTGTTATTCTGTATATAAACCACCCTGAACCCCTCGATTAGATTCCAGTCTGTAACTCACTCCCGGGTGTCTGTTATTCTATATATAAACCCAACAAATCCCTCGATTAGATTCCAGTCTGTAACTCACTCCCGGGTATCTGTTATTCTATATATAACCCACCCCGAACCCCTCGATTAGATTCCAGTCTGTAACTCACTCCTGGGTATCTGTTATTCTATATATTAACCCAACAAATCCCTCGATTAGATTCCAGTCTGTAACTCACTCCCGGATATCTGTTATTCCATAAATAAACCACCCCGAACCCCACGATTAGATTCCAGTCTGTAACTCACTCCCGGGTATCTGTTATTCTATAAATAAACCCAACAAATCCCTCGATTAGATTCCAGTCTGTAACTCACTCCCGGGTATCTGTCATTCTATATATAAACCACCCCGAACCCCTCGATTAGATTCCAGTCTGTAACTCACTCCTGGGTATCTGTCATTCTATATATAAACCCACAAATCCCTCGATTAGATTCCAGTCTGTAACTCACTCCTGGGTATCTGTCATTCTATATATAAACCCACAAATCCCTCGATTCGATTCCAGTCTGTAACTCACTCCCGGGTATCTGTTATTCTATATATAAACCCACAAATCCCTCGATTAGATTCCAGTCTGTAACTCACTCCCGGGTATCTGTCATTCTATATATAAACCCACAAATCCCTCGATTAGATTCCAGTCTGTAACTCACTCCCGGGTATCTGTTATTCTATATATAACCCACCCCGAACCCCTCGATTAGATTCCAGTCTGTAACTCACTCCCGGGTATCTGTTATTCTATATATAAACCACCCCGAACCCTTCGATTAGATTCCAGTCTGTAACTCACTCCCGGATATCTGTTATTCTATATATAAACCCACAAATCCCTCGATTAGATTCCAGTCTGTAACTCACTCCCGGGTATCTGTTATTCTATATATAACCCACCCCGAACCCCTCGATTAGATTCCAGTCTGTAACTCACTCCCGGATATCTGTTATTCTATATATAAACCCAACAAATCCCTCGATTAGATTCCAGTCTGTAACTCACTCCCGGATATCTGTTATTCCATAAATAAACCACCCCGAACCCCTCGATTAGATTCCAGTCTGTAACTCACTCCCGGATATCTGTTATTCCATAAATAAACCACCCCGAACCCCTCGATTAGATTCCAGTCTGTAACTCACTCCCGGATATCTGTTATTCCATAAATAAACCACCCCGAACCCCTCGATTAGATTCCAGTCTGTAACTCACTCCCGGGTATCTGTTATTCTATATATAAACCCAACAAATCCCTCGATTAGATTCCAGTCTGTAACTCACTCCCGGGTATCTGTTATTCTATATATAAACCACCCTGAACCCCTCGATTAGATTCCAGTCTGTAACTCACTCCCGGATATCTGTTATTCCATAAATAAACCACCCCGAACCCCTCGATTAGATTCCAGTCTGTAACTCACTCCCGGGTGTCTGTTATTCTATATATAAACCCACAAATCCCTCGATTAGATTCCAGTCTGTAACTCACTCCCGGGTATCTGTTATTCTATATATAAACCCAACAAATCCCTCGATTATATTCCAGCCTGTAACTCACTCCCGGGTATCTGTTATTCTATATATAAACCACCCCGAACCCCTCGATTAGATTCCAGTCTGTAACTCACTCCCGGGTATCTGTTATTCTATATATAAACCACCCCGAACCCCTCGATTAGATTCCAGTCTGTAACTCACTCCCGGGTATCTGTTATTCTATATATAAACCACCCCGAACCCCTCGATTAGATTCCAGTCTGTAACTCTCTCCCGGGTATCTGTTATTCTATAAATAAACCCAACAAATCCCTCGATTAGGTTCCAGTCTGTAACTCACTCCCGGGTATCTGTTACTCTATATATAAACCACCCCGAACCCCTCGATTAGATTCCAGTCTGTAACTCACTCCCGGATATCTGTAATTCTATATATAAACCACCCCGAACCCCTCGATTAGATTCCAGTCTGTAACTCACTCCCGGATATCTGTTATTCTATATATAACCCACCCCGAATCGCTCGATTATATTCCAGCCTGTAACTCACTCCCGGGTATCTGTTATTCTATATATAAACCACCCCGAACCCCTCGATTAGATTCCAGTCTGTAACTCACTCCCGGGTATCTGTTACTCTATATATAAACCACCCCGAACCCCTCGATTAGATTCCAGTCTGTAACTCACTCCCGGATATCTGTAATTCTATATATAAACCACCCCGAACCCCTCGATTAGATTCCAGTCTGTAACTCACTCCCGGATATCTGTTATTCTATATATAACCCACCCCGAATCGCTCGATTATATTCCAGTCTGTAACTCACTCCTGGGTATCTGTTATTCTATATATAAACCCCCCCGAACCCCTCGATTAGATTCCAGTCTGTAACTCACTCCCGGGTATCTGTTATTCTATATATAAACCACCCCGAACCCCTCGATTAGATTCCAGTCTGTAACTCACTCCCGGGTATCTGTTATTCTATATATAAACCACCCCGAACCCCTCGATTAGATTCCAGTCTGTAACTCACTCCCGGGTATCTCTTATTCTATATATAAACCACCCCGAACCCCTCGATTAGATTCCAGTCTGTAACTCTCTCCCGGGTATCAGTTATTCTATATATAAACCACCCCGAACCCCTCGATTAGATTCCAGTCTGTAACTCTCTCCCGGGTATCTGTTATTCTATATAAATACTACCCCGAACCCCTCGATTAGATTCCAGTCTGTAACTCACTCCCGGGTATCTGTTATTCTATATATAAACAACCCTGAACCCCTCGATTAGATTCCAGTCTGTAACTCACTCCCGGGTATCTGTTATTCTATATATAAACCACCCCGAACCCCTCGATTAGATTCCAGTCTGTAACTCACTCCCGGGTGTCTGTTATTCTACATATAAACCCAACAAATCCCTCGATTAGATTCCAGTCTGTAACTCACTCCCGGGTGTCTGTTATTCTATATATAAACCCAACAAATCCCTCGATTAGATTCCAGTCTGTAACTCACTCCCGGGTATCTGTTATTCTGAATATAAACCCCCCCACATCCCTCGATTAGATTCCAGTCTGGAACTCACCCTCCTGTTATTCTGTATATAAACCGCTGCGGCCTCACGGCGCCAAGGTCCCAGGTTCGATCCCGGCCCCAGGTCACTGTCCGAGTGGAGTTTGCACATTCTCCCCCTTGTCTCCGTGGGTCTCACCCCCACAATCCAAAGATGTGCAGGGTAGGTGGATTGGCCACGCTAAATTGCCCCTTAATTGGAAACAAAAAGAACTGCATACTCTAAATGTATGTTTAAAAAATTTAAAAAAATTTTTTTTTTTTTGTATTAAAAACTATGTTTGGATAGGTTGGAGATATTTCTGTTGGAGCAGATTAATTGAGCTGTATAAAATTATAAGGGGCCCAGATAAAGTGGATGAAGGTAGAGGGCGCAGTGGGTAGGGCCCCTGTCTCTGAACCGGAAGCTGCGGGTTCGAGTCCCGTACAAGGACTTGATGTCGAAGGAAGGTGGGTTTGTAACAGAGCCAAACAGGCCGAGAATCAACCTGCAAACTGCTTTCAAACGCACGCGGCAATGGCAGGCAGGCAGAGTGGGAGATGCCTGGTCAGCCATGGGATGGAACGAATGTTGGAGCCTCTACCATCACTCTCCATAGCTCTGGATTACAACGTGCCTGGGAAAGTGCAGGTTACCATGACAACACGGACTCCCCGAGTGGTCTGTAACAAAGCAGCACCAGATAATCATGGAATTTACAGTGCAGAAGGAGGCCATTCGGCCCATCGAGTCTGCACCGGCTCTTGGAAAGAGCACCCTACCCAAGGTCCACACTTCCACCCAATCCCCATAACCCAGTAACCCCACCCAACACTAAGGGCAATTTTGGACACTAAGGGCAATTTATCACGGCCAATCCACCTAACCTGCACATCTTTGGACTGTGGGAGGAAACCGGAGCACCCGGAGGAAACCCACGCACACAGGGGGAGAACGTGCAAACTCCGCACAGACAGTGACCCAAGCCGGGAATCGAACCTGGGACCCTGGAGCTGTGAAGCAATTGTGCTAACCACAATGCTACCGTGCTGCCCATAAGAGTGGATTGGAAGGACCTTGTTCCTTTAAGCAGACAGGGCAAAAAGTTGGGGGCTGTAGATTCCAGATAATTGTCGGACGTATTGAGGGGAGTCAATACGAAATATTTTCCCCCCTAGTGTGGTGGTGGGGGCCTGGAACTTGCTGCGGGGAAAGGGGGGGGGGGCAGAGGAAGAAATTCTCATCGCATTTAACAAAGCAATTGGAACTCACATGGGAGCCTGTGACCTCCAGGATTGATTTCCACAAGCTGGGAAATGGAATAACTCTTTCTTTTAAGCTGGCAAAGCCATAGTGGTCAAAACAACCTGCTTCCACCATCCTGCATGGTGTCGAGGCGGTGAGTGTCGCCAACCCTCCAGTCCTGCCTCTGGAGTCCCCACGACTTGCAAATTAATCTCCTGAGAGAAAAATCACTGGGGCAACGAAAGAGTGTCGGCGTGGGTCTCACCCCCACAACCCAAAAGATGTGCAGGGCAGGTGGGTTGGCCGCGCTAAACTGCCCCTTCATTGGAAAAAAAATAATTGGGTCCTCGAAGTTCATTTTTAAAAAGCTTGCTGGCAGGAACAGTGCATTTGATCTTAGTTGTTACAAGGAGAGTTCCTAGGATCCCGACAGAGCAGAAGGAGGCCATTCGGCCCATTGAGTCTGCATTGACCCAACCCAGGCCCACTCCCCCACCCAATCCCTGTAACCCCACCTAACCTGCTCATCTTTGGACTGCGGGAGGAAACCCGGGTACCCGGAGGAAACCCACGCACACACGGGGAGAACGTGCAGACTCCGCACAGACAGTCACCCAACGAGGCATCGAACCTGGGTCCCTGGCGCTGTGAGGCAGCAGTGCTAACCCATGGTGCCACCGTGCCGTCCCACAATAAGGTACAGGAAGGGTTAAAAAAAAAACACTGCAAAATGCAGTTTGGGGCTCTTTCCTCTACAAAGGGTTACGATAGGGTAGACCGGCCTGGAAGGTAATGAAAAACAAAAGGGTCATAAAAACAAGACCGCAAAGGAATCCAGGAGAAAGGTCCTTACTCAAAGGCAACACTGACAGAATTAAATGAAGGACAGGAGGGGGCTTGTGTGGTGGATAAGTTGTGTCGAGTGGTTTAGGTGCTAACAATTCTGCGTAGGGCTGTGTAAGAATTTTGGGGGGGGGGGGGGGTAATCAAATTGAACAGGACAGAGGGTGGGGATCGAAGTTGTTTCGCTTTCCTACAAAACACACGTCATGAGGAGTGCGGAAACTGAAACCGCTCTGCACAAAACAGCCACCAGGTGGAGACTCTTCACTTCCTATGAAATTATTCACTGTGAAATTCCTAAAACCGCCCGACAGGTTGATGTGATGCTGTCTCGCGTGTGGGCGAAGGGAGTTTGCCTACTTTCGGCCTTCGTGCCCGAGCTTGCTGCCGCCTGGACCGCTGGCGGGCAGCGATGCCAAGAAGAGAGCTGAAATTGTCGGCCTCTCTCCGCCAGCACACCGCCTCTCCGTCGGCACGTCCTCAGCCGTGCCTCCTCCTGTTGTCACGAGGAAGCCTGGCCCTCGCCCCCCTCGGGCGAAAGCTTCAGAGCGACGAGAAGAGGCTTGGCCCCCAGACGCGCAGTGCGCCCCGGCACTCGTAACCCAAACTCCCAGCTACTGGGCCAACAGCTCCACTGCCTTGTGGGCACCTCGGAAGAGCTGAAAGCGAAGGGGATAAACCCTGACCAAAAAAAACCTGGAGGCCAAAGGCGGCCCGATACCTATAATCGTGCCATCGTTCCGGCAGCTCCGGTGCCAAACAAGGTGCTTTGAGAGCACTTAGATTCAGCTGGGCAGGTCAAGAGGGAGGCTCCGGCGTTTGGGGTCTCCATAAACTTTGCCCTGAAGAGGACAACACAGCTTTGCTGCAGAACGTTAACATGGGGAAGGGCGTAATGCAAGGGCTGCTCACCGGGGGTTCAAACCCCCCTCTTACGAAGCTGCCACGGAGAGTTCGAGCCTATAACCACAACGTCAAACGGGAATTGTTTGAAGCAATTCCTGCCGCTCACCGCTGGGATATCTTCCCAGAATATTTTTGGGAGGGTGAAGCAAAAAATGAGCCATCGCACCGCCCCTCAGAGATTCCCCGTCGTCCGGGGTTTCCTCAAGAGGGTCGGGGTGTGACCAATGCTACCCGTGACAAGGCGAGTCTGCCGTTCCGAGATAACTCTGCGATCTCCTCAAACCCCACCCTCCCAAGGCTCTGCGCTCAGTCTTTCTTCGCCTCGGAGTCAGAAAGTGGGGGGGGGGGGGTTTCCAAGCACGAAGATGCCGGCGGATACTCCCGGTGCGGCACTGCTGGAGACGCCAATTTGCCGGCGCGGCGCAGTGGGTTAGCACTGCTGCCTCGCGGCGCCGAGGTCCCAGGTTCGATCCCGGCTCTGGGTCACTGTCCGTGTGGAGTTTGCACATTCTCCCCGTGTCTGCGTGGGTTTCGACACCACAATCCAAAGATGTGCTGGTTAGGTGGATTGGCCGCGCTAAATTGTTCCTTAATTGGAAAAAATTAATTGGCTACTCTAAATTTGTTTTTAAAGTATTCAGAAGAGCAGCCAGGGGAGTTTTCTCCAGTTTCCTGGTCAATATTTACCCCACCAACACGATCACAAAACAGACTATTATGGTCATTACCATATTGCCGCTTGTGGGAGCTTGCTGTGCATGAAATTGGCGACGGTTGTGGTTATGCTTACGCACAAAGGTATTTCATTGGCTGGAAAGGATTCCAGGACATCCTGACAGGCCTCATGTAAATGGAAGTTCTTGGAAATCGCTGCATCATTGATGGCCTAGGATCCAAGCTGGGGAATTCCCTACCTGAACCGTTCTACCTCCTTAAAGACGCTCCTTAAAACCTACCTCTCCTGCCCCAACTTCTCTTAACTTGGATTTTGTTTGATAATCACTTCAGAGCAACTTGGGCCATTTTACTCTCTGTTCGAGGTTTAGCAGCACAAGCAGCTGTGGAAGTCACTGAACTGTGGGGCCTGTGTCTCCGAACCAGGTTTCCCCGCCCTGAAGAGAGAGGAATGGTGTGACACGGGACAACTTTACCACAACCTCGGTCGTCCGTCTGCAGGGCTGGGAGCAAAATCTCTCTTGCACACCAGCACGTTATTCAGTTCTGGCTCGCGGTGTCCTGGCACGGTGAGGGCAGTGGTGCACTGGCACGGTGAGGGCAGTGGTGCACTGGCACGGTGAGGGCAGTGGTGCACTGGCACGGTGAGGGCAGTGGTGCACTGGCACAATGCAGTGCAAGGACGGTGGTGCACTGGCACGGTGTGAGGGCAGTGGTGCACTGGCTCGGTGCGGGGACGGTGGTGCATTGGCTCGGTGTGAGGGCAGTGGTGCACTGGCACGGTGAGGGCAATGGTGCACTGGCACGGTGTGAGGGCAGTGGTGCACTGGCACGGTGTGAGGGCAGTGGTGCACTGGCACGGTGTGAGGGCAGTGGTGCACTGGCACGGTGTGAGGGCAGTGGTGCACTGGCACGGTGTGAGGGCAGTGGTGCACTGGCACAATGCAGTGCAAGGACGGTGGTGCACTGGCTCGGTGCGGTGACTGTGGTGCACTGGCTCGGTCCGGGGACGGTGGTGCACTGGCTCGGTCCGGGGACGGTGGTGCACTGGCTCGGTCCGGGGACGGTGGTGCACTGGCTCGGTGGTGCACTGGCCCGGTGCGGGGACGGTGATGCACTGGCTCGGTGGTGCACTGGCACGGTGCGGGGACGGTGGTGCACTGGCTCGGTGCAGGGACGGTGATGCACAGGCTCGGTGCGGGGACGGTGGTGCACTGGCTCGGTGGTGCACTGGCACGGTGCGAGGAGGATGGTGCACTGGCTCGGTGCGGGGACGGTGGTGCACTGGCTCGGTGCGGGGACGGTGGTGCACTGGCTCGGTGCGGGGACGGTGGTGCACTGGCTCGGTGCGGGGACGGTGGTGCACTGGCTCGGTGCGGGGACGGTGGTGCACTGGCTCGGTGCGGGGACGGTGGTGCACTGGCTCGGTGCGGGGACGGTGGTGCACTGGCTCGGTGCGAGGATAATGGTGCACTGGCTCGGTGCGAGGAGGGTGGTGCACTGGCTCGGTGCGGGGACGGTGGTGCACTGGCTCGGTGCAGGGACGGTGGTGCACTGGCTCGGTGCGAGGAGGGTGGTGCACTGGCTCGGTGCGGGGACGGTGGTGCACTGGCTCGGTGCAGGGACGGTGGTGCACTGGCTCGGTGCGAGGAGGGTGGTGCACTGGCTCGGTGCGGGGACGGTGGTGCACTGGCTCGGTGCGGGGACGGTGGTGCACTGGCTCGGTGCGGGGACGGTGGTGCACTGGCTCGGTGCGGGGACGGTGGTGCACTGGCTCGGTGCGGGGACGGTGGTGCACTGGCTCGGTGCGGGGACGGTGGTGCACTGGCTCGGTGCGGGGACGGTGGTGCACTGGCTCGGTGCGGGGACGGTGGTGCACTGGCTCGGTGCGGGGACGGTGGTGCACTGGCTCGGTGCGAGGATAATGGTGCACTGGCTCGGTGCGAGGAGGGTGGTGCACTGGCTCGGTGCGGGGACGGTGGTGCACTGGCTCGGTGCAGGGACGGTGGTGCACTGGCTCGGTGCGAGGAGGGTGGTGCACTGGCTCGGTGCGGGGACGGTGGTGCACTGGCTCGGTGCAGGGACGGTGGTGCACTGGCTCGGTGCGAGGAGGGTGGTGCACTGGCTCGGTGCGGGGAGGGTGGTGCACTGGCTCGGTGCGGGGACGGTGGTGCACTGGCTCGGTGCGGGGACGGTGGTGCACTGGCTCGGTGCGGGGACGGTGGTGCACTGGCTCGGTGCAGGGACGGTGGTGCACTGGCTCGGTGCGAGGAGGGTGGTGCACTGGCTCGGTGCGGGGACGGTGGTGCACTGGCTCGGTGCGGGGACGGTGGTGCACTGGCTCGGTGCGTGGATAGTGGTGCACTGGCTCGGTGCGAGGAGGGTGGTGCACTGGCTCGGTGCGGGGACGGTGGTGCACTGGCTCGGTGCGGGGACGGTGGTGCACTGGCTCGGTGCGGGGACGGTGGTGCACTGGCTCGGTGCGGGGACGGTGGTGCACTGGCTCGGTGCGGGGACGGTGGTGCACTGGCTCGGTGCGGGGACGGTGGTGCACTGGCTCGGTGCGGGAACGGTCGTGCACTGGCTCGGTGCGGGGACGGTGGTGCACTGGCTCGGTGCGGGGACGGTGGTGCACTGGCTCGGTGCGGGGACGGTGGTGCACTGGCTCGGTGCGGGGACGGTGGTGCACTGGCTCGGTGCGGGGACGGTGGTGCACTGGCTCGGTGCGGGGACGGTGGTGCACTGGCTCGGTGCGGGGACGGTGGTGCACTGACATTGTTTTTTATTCTTTTATGGAAGGGAACGTCGCTGGCAAGGCCAACATTTGTTTCTCACCCCAGATTGCCCTCGAAGACCACATCAATATTGTCCTGCACAATGTGTCCGCGGACAAAAGGACCTGGATCGATACAGTCCCTTTTCCATGCTCGGGACATCTCAAAGTGCCTTACTGCCAGTGGGCTATTTTTCCAGGGCGCTTACTGTAATAATAAGCGCAGGGTTCCGGTGAGACGCGGAGTCCAGCCGCTCTGCGCACGCTCAATTCCAGGCACGCTAGCAGGTCGGTTTTCGTACTGTGAAAGGGGTTTGTCATTACCGCTAATAACTGTCCAGTTTAGGAACAAGATCTAAAAATACACACACCCGCACCACGACGCTTGCCCAGGGCGTTTTCTTTTAAAAAGGCTCAGCAAAGATGGGTTGGTGTTCCGACCAGAGTCCTCTCAGCTGCAGTTGCCACGGGAGTAAGCTTCCTCTGCCTTGCCCTCGCACTGGCAACTACAGGCTGGATGTAAACCCTTTGGGGATTTGTTCGGGTTGGAGAAACCGTGAGACCCCGAGTGTCAGGAAATCCATAACGAACACGGGTCCTGTGCAGCAGAATGAGTCCTGGGTACTGCACAGATCCGGAGCACAGATCCGGAGGGGAGCCCGCGCACACACGGGGGAGGGAGGGGGGGGCGGCGTGTAGGCTCCGCACAGACAGTCACCCCGAGGCCGGAATCGAACCCATGTCCCTGGCGCCGTTAGGCAGCGGCGCTGACCCACTCTGCCACCATGTCGCAGCTGGAACTCTTATCCCTAGCAGCGCTGTGGGTCTACCTACCCCACACGGGAGAGCAGCGGGTTCGAGATGGCGGCTCACCCATGCCTCCTCAAGGGGCAGTTCGGACTTTGACCGAGCTCGCACAATGGGCTGCGGGGTCCTTCCGTCACGGCCCTGGGAGCCACGCTCTCAGCCCCTGACCAGCTGCATTCGCAAGTTCCGCCCCTCCCCTCGATCAATTCGACTATCGCCTGGCCTGGTCCCGGCGACACGCCATCTTTTTTGTTCAACATTGACTAAAGCAGAGAGTGGGCCGTATCAGCAGGAGCGTCGCGGACAGGAGCCAGGAGGTGATGCTGAACTTGTAGCAAACACCAATCGCCCTCAGCTGGAATATTGTGCATCGCCGCATTCTAGGAAGGATGTGGAAGCATTGGAAAGGGTGCAGAGGAGATTTACCAGGATGTTGCCTGGTATGGAGGGAAAACCTTATGAGGAAAGGCTGAGGGACTTGAGGCTGTTTTCGTTAGAGAGAAGAAGGTTAAGAGGTGACTTAATTGAGGCATACAAGATGATCAGAGGTTTGGATAGGGTGGACAGTGAGAGCCTTTTTCCTCGGATGGTGATGTCTAGCACGAGGGGACATAGCTTTAAATTGAGGGGAGATAGATATAAGACAGATGTCAGAGGTAGGTTCTTTACTCAGAGAGTAGTAAGGGCGTGGAATGCCCTGCCTGCAACAGTAGTGGACTCGCCAACACCAAGGGCATTCAAATGGTCATTGGATAGACGTATGGATGATAAGGGAATAGTGTAGATGGGTTTTAGAGTGGTTTCACAGGTCGGCGCAACATCGAGGGCCGAAGGGCCTGTACTGCGCTGTAATGTTCTATGTTCTATCATTGTCAAACACAGCTGCTGATTTGCACAAAGCATTCCCACAACCATCAGTGACGGGCCCATTGACCCCATTGCATTGACTGAAAGTAAAAACATTGGCCAGGCCTTTTTTAAAACAAATTGTGATGTGGGCGTCGCTGGTTCGACCAGCATTTATTGCCCATCCCTAATTGCCCTTCAGAAGGTGGTGGTGAGTTGCCTTCTCGAACCGCTGCAGTCCCGGAGGTGTAGGTACACCCACAGCGCTGATAGGGAGGGAGTTCTGGGATGTTGCCCCAGTGACAGTGAAGCAACGGCAGATATATTTCCAAGTCGGGGGGGGGTGAGTGACTCGGAGGGGAACCTCCAGGCGGTGGGGTTCCCGGGTATCTGCTGCTCTTATCCTTCTAGATGGTGGTGGTTGTGGGTTTGGAAGGTGCTAAGGAACCTTGGTGAGTTACTGCAGTGCATCTTGTAGATGGGACACACGGCTGCCACTGTGCGTCGGTGGTGGAGGGAGTGAATGTTTGTGGAAGGGGAGCAATCCAGCGGGGCTGCTTTGTCCTGGATGGTGTCGAGCTTCTTGAGTGTTGTTGGAGCTGCGCCCACCCAGGCAAGTGGAGAGCATTCCATCACACTCCTGACTTGTGCGGGGGGGGGGGGGGGGTCAGGAGGTGAGTTACTCACCGTAGGATTCCCAGCCTCTGACCTGCCCTGGTAGCCACAGTATTAATGTGGCTGGGTCCAGTTCAGTTTCTGATCAATGGTAATCCCCAGGGTGTTGATTGTGGGGGATTCATAGATCATAGAATTTAAAGTGCTGAAAGAGGCCATTCAGCCCATCGAGTCTGCACCGGCCCTTGGAAAGAGCATCCTACCCAAGCCCGCACCTCCACCCTATCCCCGTAATCCAGTAACCCCACTTAACCTTTTTGGACACCAAGGGCAATTTATCACGGCCAATCCCCCTAACCTGCACATCTTTGGACTGTGGGAGGAAACCGGAGCACCCGGAGGAAACCCACGCAGACACGGGGAGAACGTGCAGACTCCGCACAGACAGTGACCCAGCCGGGAATCGAACCTGGGACCCTGGTGCTGTGAAGCCACTATGCTACCATGCTGCCCTTCAGCGATGGGAATACCGTTGAATGTCAAGGGGCGATGGTTCAATCCTCTCTTGTAGGAGATGGTCATTGCCTGGCACTTGTGTGGCGTGAATGTAACTTGCCACTTGTCAGCCCCGAGCCTGGATATTGCCCAGGTCTTGCTGCATTTGGACAGGGACTGCTTCAGTGTCTGAGGAGTCGCGAATGGTGCTGAACATTGTGCAGTCATCCGCAAACATCCCCATTTCAGACCTTATGATGGAAGGGAAGTTATTGATGAAGCAGCTGGAGATGGCTGGGCCGAGGACACTACCCTGAGGAACTCCTGCAGTGATGTCCTGGAGCTGAGATGATTGACCTCCAACCACCACAACCATCTTCCTTTGTGCCGGGAATGGTCCCAACCAGCGGAGAGTTTTCCCCTGATTCCCATTGGCTCCAGTTTAGCTCGGGCTCCTTGATGCCACACTCGGTCAAACGCTGCCTTGATGTCAGGGCAGTCACTCTTCCCTCACCTCTGGAGTTCAGCTCTTTTGTCCATGTTTGAACCAAGGCTGTGATGAGGTCAGGAGCTGAGTGACCCTGGCGGAACCCAAACTGAGCATCAGTGAGCAGGTTATTGCTGAGTAAGTGCCGCTTGATAGCACTGTTGATGACTCCTTCCATCACTTTGCTGATGATGGAGAGTAGACTGACAGGGCAGTAATTGGCTGGGTTGGATTTATCCTGTTTCTTGTGTACAGGACACACCTGGGCAATTTTCCACATTGTCGGGTAGATGCCAGTGTTGTAGCTGTACTGGAACAGCTTGGCTAGGGGTGCGGCAAGTTCTGGAGCACAAGTCTTCAGTACTATTGCCGGAATATTATCAGGACCCATAGCCTTTGCAGTGTCCAGTGCCTTCAGCCGTTTCATATGTGCTGGGCTCCTCCATCAGTGAGGATGAGGATATTTGTGGAGCCTCCTCCAGTGAGTCCACCACCATTCGCGGCTGGATGTGGCAGGGCTGCAGAGCTTAGATCTAATGCATTGGTTGTGGAATCGCTGAGCTCTGCAGAGTCAAGAGAACAGGAGAACCCACCTGTTCCTCTTTGAAAAGTGCAGTAAAAGTATAAATGCCGAGCAGACAGATGGGTCCTTGAATTCATGTTTCCTCGAAAAGAGGATCTGAAAGAGCAATCAAACACTGACTCAGGTCTTGCACCAAGGTGCTGGTTACTAAAAGATCACCTGGAACATAATCTCCAGTAATTTTACCATCACAACATCGTAAACACAGGCATGGATATAATAATCGCTTATTGTCACAAGTAGGCTTCAATGAAGTTACCGCGCCTGTTCGGGGCGGCCGGTACGGGAATTGAACCCGCGCTGCTGCCTCGTTCTGCAATACAAGCCAGCTATTTAGCCCGCTGTGCTAAACCAGCCCCTGCTTGGTGCCACAATAAAGATGGATTCTTCAATTTGAAGAGGGAGGTAGGAGTGGGATCGATGGTCTTGCTGTGCAGTGGGTAGTGTCCGTACCTCTGGGCCAGAGGCTCTGGGTTCCAGTCCCACTTCAGACCTTGATGGCCATGGAACGGGCACTCATAATGTGGCCAAAGAGGTAATCCTGCAGAAGGCAACGCCAGACCACGGCAGTACTTTGCCAAGGATCTTTTGCTTTTGTTTTTTTAAACGCATTTTATTCAAACTTGTATCAAAGTAGTTACAGCAAATAAACACCCCGGTGGATTGGCCATGCTAAATTGTCCTCAAGTGTCCACAATTGCCCTTAGTGTTGGGTGGGGTTACTGGGTAATGGGGATAGAGTGGAGGTGTGGGTTTGGGTAGGGTGCTCTTTCAAAGAGCCGGGGCAGACTCGATGGGCCGAATGGCCTCCTGCACTGTAAATTCTACGAAACATTCTTCCCAACAATCAACTATACAGTTTGGACAGATTTTCCTCCTTTTTCACCCCCCCCCCTTCCCCATCACCCCCCCCCCCTCCCCATCACACCCCCCCCACCCCATCACCCCCCCCTCCCCATCACCCCCCCCCCTCCCCATCACCCCCCCCCCCCCCCCCCCGCGCGCGACGAACAGCTCCTCAAACACGGTCACAAACATCTCCCACCTTTTCTCAAACTCCCCTGCTGAGCCCCTTAATTCGTACTTTATCTTCTCTAACCGCAGGAAGTCGTACAGGTCACCCAACCATGCTGTTACCCCCGGTGGCGATGCCGACCGCCACTCCAGCAAAATTCGCCGCCGTGCAATCAGAGAGATGAAGGCCACGACATCGGCCTTCCTCCTCTCCGTGAGCTCCGGCTTCTCTGAAACCCCAAATATCGCCACCAAAGGGTCCGGGTCCACCCCCTCCTCCTCTGCCCTGGCTGAGTCCGTGAACACTCCCGCCCAGAATCATCCCAATTTTTCACAACCCCAAAACATGTGCACATGATTCGCTGGTCCCCGCCCACACCTCTCACACTCATCTGCTACCCCTTGAAAGTGTATCCATCTGGGATGGCCATGTCCCGATTACAAAATGGACACTCGCAAAGACTGCAGGGAAAATTGGACAATGCTAAGAAACAAGCAGGTGCAAGCTCTGTCTGTTGATTAGAACCTTAAACAGGACAGAAACTCCCAAGCATTCTACATACTAATGAGCCATCTCCGGGGACAAAACATTTAGATACACAATGTTAGGACAGACTCCCCGGCGCCAGAAGAAGCTTAGACAAAGCAGACTGACAGTCACCAGGACACGCCCAGCGATCAGGGAACCACCCCTCTATTGGAGGAAAATCGATACCGATGATTAGTTGAGGCCAAGTTCAAAGCCCGCCCAAAAGAGCGCGAAGCCCTTTGCAGTATAAGAGGTATCACCCAAGGGAGAACACTCTCCTTTGGCTTTGGCTCTCACCGAAGAGAGAGACCTGCCTAGCAGCTGCATCAGACCAAGTAAGTCCCAGGTCAACGCACGCTACGAGGTAGACGCTCCTCGTTGCTACCCTGTAAACAGCTCAACCCAGCAGCCTCAGAACCGAGCAACGGCCATTGTTCCTCTGACTGAGTGGGCGCCCGAAGCTAAGTATAGGCTTTAGTAATAGTGGTAGTTTAGTTTGTAGAGTTTTATGCATGATGCAAACGTGAATAAACAGAGCCAAATTAAGAGCCAACCAAAAGCTCGCAACAAAAGAATCCACTCATTCTCGCCCGAGTCACACGCACCCTGTCCACCACCTTAAACTGTATCAGGCTCATCCTTGCACAAGAGGAGGTCCCGTTCACCCTTCGCAGTGCCTCACTCCATACTCCCCAATTGATCCCCATTCCCAACTCCGCTTCCCATTTCTCCTTGGTCTTCACCACCCGCTCGCCTCCCTGCTCCCCCAGCCACTTGTGTATATCCTCAATTCTTCCCTCCCCTTCCACATCCGGAAGCAGCAGTCACTCCAGCAGGGTGTATCCCGACAACCTAGGGAACCCCCTCCAGACCTTTCGTGCACTGTCCCTAACCTGTAGATACCTGAACTCACGACCCGTCGGCAGCTCTGTACTTTGCCAAGGATAACCATGGACCGGTATGGCGGTGCAGTGGTTAGCACCGCTGCCTCACAACAGCAGGGACCCGGTTAGATTCTAGCCGTGGTGAAGTTTCCTCCCACTGTCCAAAGGTGTGCAGGTTAGGTGCATTGGCCGTGATAAATTGCCCCTTAGTGTCCAAAGGTGTGCAGGTTAGGTGGGGTGACAGGGATAAGGCAGAGATGTGTCATAGAATCATGCAGCACAGAAAAGGCCCTTTGGCCCATCCAGTCTGCGCTGGTCAAAAACAACCAGCTAACG
The DNA here is from genome assembly GCF_047496885.1 of Scyliorhinus torazame. Lineage (NCBI taxonomy): Eukaryota > Metazoa > Chordata > Chondrichthyes > Carcharhiniformes > Scyliorhinidae > Scyliorhinus > Scyliorhinus torazame. The sequence continues at coordinate 6,335,696 of NC_092735.1, forward strand.
ATTCTAATCTCATGTTCCAGCACTTGGCCCATAGGCTTGTGTACATTGGCATTGCAAGTGCACATCTAAATGTTATGAGGGTCTCTGCCTCCACCACCCTTTCAGGCAGCGAGTTCCAGACTCCCTCTGGGTGAAAAGGTTTTTCCTCACATCTCCTCCAAACCTCCCTTCCCTTATCTTAAATCTCTGCCCCCTGGTCACTGATCCCTCCACCAAGGGGAAATGTTTCTTCCTGTCTACTCTATCTGTGCCCCTCAGAATTGCATAGACCTCAATCATGTCAGGGTGGATTTGGAGAGGATGTTTCCTCTTGTGGGAGAGTCTAGAACGGGGGGGGGGGTCACTGTTCAAAAACAAGGGGGTCACCAATTTAAGACAGAGATGAGGAGAAACGTTTTCTCTCAGCCGATCGCGGACCTCTGGACCTCCCTTCCTCAAAATGGGTGGTGGAGGTGGATAGATTCTTGATCAGCAAGGGGGGGGGGGGTGGGAGGGGGTGACATGTTATGGAGGGGGGAGTGGAAGAGTATTGGGGGGTGGCCTTGGTTCCAAGAAAGCACAACAGCGCTTCGACTTCCTCAAGGGACTCGGCATGTCCACTGTAGCCACCTGGGTTGTCCAACTCCTGACGTAAAATGGAGAACAGCAAAGGCTGCAGGGAAATTCAGCCAACACAGGCAGAAACCAGCAGGTGCTAGTTTACTGTGTATTAAAATCTGCAAAAGCCCAGGCGGCATCGATACAAGCGGCCATCTGCATAATAATGTAGCGACCATCTACATAGTAATGAGCGATCCCCGGGAACAATCGAAACATTTGGGATAAACAAAGCCAAGCCAGACTCCTCGGCGCCAGCAGGAGCCAACACAAAAGAGGTTAATGGACACCTCAAGACCGCCCATTGATCAGGGAACCGCTCCAGTATTGGAGAAATCGAACCAAGCGATTGGAACGAAGTCCAATCACTTGGAACCAGGTATAGGGTCCGCCCCGAAAGGCGGGAACGCCCCTGGGGACTATAAAGTTAAGCCCCCAAGTTCAAATTGTTCTTCTTGACCGGGTCACTCAGCAACGCGAACCAATCCTTGACAGTGACCGGTTCAGCTGCCGCCAAGAGCCAGTAAGTCTTAAGTCAACTCTCTCTATGAGATAGGCGCTCCTAGCTACCGGTCCGTACCAACTTTTGAATCCCGCAGACTCAGAACCCGAACAAAAGGCCATTTGTTCCCCTGACCTGGTGGGCCAGTCCGAAGCTACGTATAGGCCTGTTAGTTGTAGAAGTAGCTTAGAAGTAGAATTTATGCATGAGTAGCGATTACTGTGTATAATAAATGTGCTTTGATTTGAATCTTACTAATTGGTGTATTGAGTTATTGATCATTACTTGAACTTGAACCTTGTGGCGGTATCATAAAGATACCTGGCGACTCGAGAGCAAAGGTTATAGAAACAGAGCCAATTGAACCAACCAAAAGTTAGCAACATATTACTGGCGACTCCGCCGGGACCCGATCTAGAAGTGGCTTAACCACTCCGGGAGAACCCAAAAATTTGAATTAGAGATCCAATTGGGAACAGAAAACCACAAGTGCTCAAGCAGTTCTGATCAATCTTCATAATTCGGAAGTGTGTTAAATGTATGCGTAGAACATAGAACATAGAAAAATACAGCACAGAACAGGCCCTTCGGCCCACAATGTTGTGCCGAACCTTTGTCCTAGATTAATCATAGATTATCATTGAATTTACGGTGCAGAAGGAGGCCATTCGGCCCATTGAGTCTGCACCGGCTCTTGGAAAGAGCACCCTACCCAAAGTCAACACTCCACCCACCACTAAGGGCAACTTTGGACACGAAGGGCAATTTATCATGGCCAATCCACCTAACCTGCACATCTTTGGACTGTGGGAGGAAACCGGAGCACCCGGAGGAAACCCACGCAGACACGGGGAGGATGTGCAGACTCCGCACAGACAGTGACCCAAGCCGGAATCGAACCTGGGACCCTGGAGCTGTGAAGCAATTTGTGCTATCCACAATGCTACCGTGCTGCCCACAAGAACAAATAAATCTACACTATATCATTTTACCGTAATCCATGTACCTATCCAATAGCTGCTTGAAGGTCCCTAATGTTTCCGACTCAACTACTTCCACAGGCAGTGCAGTCCATGCCCCCACTACTCTCTGGGTAAAGAACCTACCTCTGACATTCCCCCTATATCTTCCACCATTCACCTTAAATTTATGTCCCCTTGTAATGGATTGTTCCACCCGGGGAAAAAGTCTCGGACTGTCTACTCTATCTATTCCCCTGATCATCTTATAAACCTCTATCAAGTCGCCCCTCATCCTTCTCCGTTCTAATGAGAAAAGGCCTAGCACCCTCAACCTTTCCTCGTAAGACCTACTCTCCATTCCAGGCAACATCCTGGTAAATCTCCTTTGCACCTTTTCCAAAGCTTCCACATCCTTCCTAAAATGAGGCGACCAGAACTGTACACAGTACTCCAAATGTGGCCTTATCAAAGTTTTGTGCAGCTGCATCATCACCTCACGGCTCTTAAATTCAATCCCTCTGTTAATGAACGCGAGCACACCATAGGCCTTCTTCACCTTATTTCTTTGTTCTTTTAGAAGATTGTAGTTTAGTCGGGCAGTATGGTCGGCACGGGCTTGGAGGGCCGAAGGGCCTGTTCCTGTGCTGTACATTTCTTTGTTCTTTGTTCACAGCTCTATCCACTTGAGTGGCAACTTTCAAAGATGTATGAACATAGACCCCAAGATCTCTCTGCTCCTCCACATTGCCAAGAACTCTACCGTTAACCCTGTTTTCCGCATTCATATTTGCCCTTCCAAAATGGACAACCTCACACTTTTCAGGGTTAAACTCCATCTGCCACTTCTCAGCCCAGCTCTGCATCCTATCTATGTTTCTTTGCAGCCGACAACAGCCCTCCTCAATATCCACAACTCCACCAATCTTCGTATCGTCTGCAAATTTACTGACCCACCCTTCAACTCCCTCATCCAAGTCATTAATGAAAATCACAAACAGCAGAGGACCCAGAACTGATCCCTGCGGTACGCCACTGGTAACTGGGATCCAGGCTGAATATTTGCCGTCCACCACCACTCTCTGACTTCTATCGGTTAGCCAGTTCATTATCCAACTGGCCAAATTTCCCACTATCCCATGCCTCCTTACTTTCTGCAGAAGCCTACCATGGGGAACCTTATCAAATGCCTTACTAAAATCCGTGTACACTACATCCACTGCTTTACCTTCATCCACATGCTTGGTCACCTCCTCAAAGAATTCAATAAGACTTGTAAGGCAAGACCTACCCCTCACAAATCCGTGCTGACTATCCCTAATCAAGCAGTGTCTTTCCAGATGCTCAGAAATCCTATCCTTCAGTACCCTTTCCATGACTTTGCCTACCACCGAAGTAAGACTAACTGGCCTGTAATTCCCAGGGTTATCCCTATTCCCTTTTTTGAACAGGGGCACGACATTCACCACTCTCCAATCCCCTGGTACCACCCCTGTTGTCAGTGAGGACGAAAAGATCATTGCCAACGGCTCTGTAATTTCATCTCTTGCTTCCCATAGAATCCTTGGATATATCCCGTCAGGCTATCCTCAAGTTTTTCAAAATGTCCAACACATCTTCCTTCCCAACAAGTATCTCCTCGAGCTTACCAGTCTGTTTCACACTGTCCTCTCCAACAATATTGCCCCTCTCATTTGTAAATACAGAAGAAAAGTACTCGTTCAAGACCTCTCCTATCTCTTCAGACTCAATACACAATCTCCCGCTACTGTCCTTGATCGGACCTACCCTCGCTCTAGTCATTCTCATATTTCTCACATATGTGTAAAAGGCCTTGGGGTTTTCCTTGATCCTACCTGCCAAAGATTGTTCATGCCCTCTCTGAGCTCTCCTAATCCCTTTCTTCAGTTCCCTCCTGGCTATCTTGTATCCCTCCAGCGCCCTGTCTGAACCTTGTTTCCTCAGCCTTACATAAGTCTCCTTTTTCCTCTTAACAAGACATTCAACCTCTCTTGTCAACCATGGTTCCCTCACTCGACCATTTCTTCCCTGCCTGACAGGGACATACACATCAAGGACACGTAGTACCTGTTCTTTGAACAAGTTCCACATTTCACTTGTGTCCTTCCCTGACAGCCTATGTTCCCAACTTATGCACTTCAATTCTTGTCTGACAACATCGTATTTACCCTTCCCCCAATTGTAAACCTTGCCCTGTTGCACGCACCTATCCCTCTCCATTACTAAAGTGAAAGTCACAGAATTGTGGTCACTATCTCCAAAATGCTCCCCCACTAACAAATCTATCACTTGCCCTGGTTCATTACCAAGTACTAAATCCAATATTGCCCCTCCTCTGGTCGGACAATCTACATACTGTGTTAGAAAAGCTTCCTGGACAAACTGCACAAACACCACCCCATCCAAACTATTTGATCTAAAGAGTTTCCACTCAATGTTTGGGAAGTTAAAGTCACCCATGACTACTACCCTGTGACTTCTGCACCTTTCCAAAATATTTTTCCCAATCTCTTCCTCCACATCTCTGCTACTATTGGGGGGCCTATAGAAAACTCCTAACAAGGTGACTGCTCCTTTCCTATTTCTGACTTCAACCCATACTACCTCAGTAGGCTGATACACCTCGAACTGCCTTTCTGCAGCTGTAACTAACAGGGCTATAAGGTAATACTGATAGGTCTTTTTGTTGCGACAAAACTGTCGGGAGTTTGTAATTCGGAAAGTAGCGAAAGCCGTACCCGTAATTACAGCACCGCCTTAATACCCCCTGTTCCAAATTTAAAAGAAGCATTCAGATAAGAAAGATGGCAATGCAGGCAATGCAACGCATCATGAACCCAGAAGAATTTGCAGTCGCAGCGACCAGCAGCAGTAGAGTAGGACAATGTCCCGTATGGGAAGAAGAAATCAGGAAGTACCTCAAAGGGAAAGGATGGACCCTTTGGAGCGAATTCTGTAGCAATGAGGAAACAGGTCCCGGGAGTATAGGACATACTTGGTGGGAGAACCTGAGCAAGATTCACAAGAAGAACTTAGGGAAAGCTCGCAAGCCGATGGCAATCATGTCCTGCTTGGCACAATTGCGAGGCACACAGGAGGTCGTTAGGACGCTCCGGAAAGAGATAGAAGTCATACATCGAATGAGCAAGGTCGATGTCAGTGAGGTCGAAAGAGAGAACTTAGAGTTAAGGAGGAAGTTGGCAGCAAAAGACGGAGAGGTGGATGATGCCAAGCGGGCACACCAGTCTTGTCTGGCGCACTTAAGCAGCTTCCAGTCCCAGTATGAAAGGGCCTATCACGACACGCAACGTGCCGTCCTGGTATGAGAAGAAACCGAGAAGCAGGTCGAGGCATTGCAGAGGCAGTGTAGTGACCTGAAGGCAACGTTAAGAGCAACTCCATGCTGCCACCACGGAGCAAAGACAAAGCTCACTAGACCACGCAAAGTGCCTGAAGCAGATTGCAGAAGTTCCGGAAGCAGATTGCAGAACTGCAATCTCTGCTTTCAGTCCAAAAAGGATTCCAGGAAACCTTTGGAGCAAAATTAGATGAGGAAGACGGCCCTGATTGGGAAGAGTTAAATGAGACAGCGCAGAGATATGTTCAGGGAACATGTGCGCAGGGAAAGCCCCAAAAGAGAAAAGCGCCCCAACCCCCCACAGAGCAGATAGTTCAGGCTCCAATGAACCCAGTCACCACTCACTGCACAGCCACATCAGATGATACGGAATTTCTGTACACCACCCCCTTAACAGTGACCCAATTACGGGGCGCGTGCGAGAAAATCACAATGTTCCTCCCCACCTCAGACCCCCACCATTTCTTTGCCAGAGTAAAGCAGCAGGCGACCATGTACGGCCTGGATGAGCGAGAACATGTAAAGCTCACGGTTTTGAGTTTAGACCCTTCGGTCGTAGCAGCCCTTCCCGACCCACAGAATGTAGGAGGAGGCACCCTTGCAGAAATGCATACGCGATCGGGTATAACTGGGGTGATGCCGTAGATGGCCTCAATAAATGCAGGCAAAAGAAAACTGAGCACCCCACAGCGTTTGCTGGACGCCTGCGGACCATTTTGCTGCAGTTTTTGGAGATTTAGACCTTGCCCATTTGTCCCCAGATAACCAGGCCAAATGGACCCGCACCCTTATCTCCCATGCCACAGAAACAGGACAAAAAGCTTGCGCGAATTATGATCCCTCAGAGGAGGCTCATAACGAGAAATGGGTCGTAAAAAGATTGTCCCGCGCCTGGGAGCAGTCTGTTCAAAACAAACCCGCAGTTAAAAATCCCGTGGAACAGCAGGCATACAAGCAGTAAAATCACACCGGAACCCCGCATGGGTAAATGAAGGCAAGAACAGCCCCCCACCAAAGTCACAGGAGTGTTACAACTGTGGACAGTTGGGACACTTTGCAAGAGAGTGCAATGCCCCACGAAAGCCACAGAGAGCCCAGCAGACGGGCACTCTGAATAAGAATAAGACAGAGCCCATACATAGTGTGAGCCCCCGTTCAGATCAGACGGACCTGAACGGAACGGACTGACGGTGTTCGGGCTCCCCCAGTTGGGTCTGCGACACCCTTTGGGATAGGTCCGGATGACCGGTAGTTGCAGCAAAAATACGGGGACAGCCCATCGAGTTTCTTTGGGACACAGGAGGGTCCCGCACCACAATTAATTCCTCCACCATGTTTCAAAAGGACATGTGGCCCACTACAGCTACTATCACCCTCAGCGGCTTTACAGGCCACTCACAGCAGGGACACATCACAGCCCCTGTACCCATTCAAATCGGCAACATCACCACCAGGCACCCCATAGTTTTAGTCGACCTGCCCCACACAGCAGAACACATTTTGGGCATAGACTTTATGAATTCCCACAACCTATCCTTTGATCCAGTCAACCAATGAGTCTGGAAAATGGCAAAATCTGGTTTAACCCGACTACAATTAGCACGGACAAGCAGGTTAGGGCAGTGTTACAAAAGAACAGGACAGCACTCGCGATCCACAAACATGACTGTGGCCGGATGACTGGTTCAGTACAAATCACAGGACCTGATCCTAGACCCCAAAAGCAATATGGATTTCCCCAAGAGGCAGAGGGAGAAATCTCAAAGATAATAGACAGCTTATTAGAGCAGGCCGTACTTAGATCAGTAGCCTCCACTAATAATGCCCCGATTTGGCCAGTGAGAAAGCCCGATGGATCATGGGGACTGACCATCGATTACCGGGAACTCAACAAAGTCACCCCCGCAGCAGCCCCCGCAGTAGCCACAAGTCCCGAGACCATGCTCAAGCAGGGACTCAATTCCCGATACTTTACGGTTTTGGGTATCAGTAATGGATTCTGGTCCATTCCATTGGCAAAGGCGTGCCAGTACAAATTTGCCTTCACCTTTAAAAATCAGCAGTACACGTGGACATGCCTGCCACAAGGATTCCACAACTCCCCCTCCATTTTCCACCGACAGCTGGCAAATGGTTTATCAAAATTTTCTCGCCCCGAATGTCTGGTCCAGTATGTAGACGACCTACTACTGCAGACAGACACCAAGGAAGAGCACATCGAGCTTCTGTCCGAGCTCCTGGAACTCCTACAAGCAATTGGATGTAAAGTTAACCCCAAAAAGGCCCAGATTTTGGAAGAAAAAGTGATATATTTGGGTACAATTATCATGCACGGTAAACGCGAGATCGAGTATAAAAGGATTGACTCGATCGCTAAATTGCCCCTTCCCCAGAACGTTTCAGCCCTCCGGTCGTTTTTAGGACTGGTTGGCTGTTGCTGAAACCACTGACGGTTTCGCCAGCAAGACAGCGCCCCTCTCTGACCTCCTAAAGAAAGGAGCCCCCTGGGAATGGCTTCCGCAGCATACGGATGCTGTGGACTCTTTGAAACAAGCACTTATAGCAGCCCCCGCACTACAAGTTCCAGACCCGCTTTCCCCCTATGCGATAGAGATAGCAAGCACAGACCGCACCCTTTCGGCCGTGCTCCTCCAGGAACGGCACGAACAGTTAAGCCCCGTGGCTTACGTCTCCAGAGTTTTAGATGCTGTGGAGCAGGGATTTTCAGCCTGTGAAAGGCACCTGCTCGCAGTTTTTTGGACAGTACAGTATTTTTCGTGCATTACCGGACTAAAGCCCATCACAATCCTCACAGAACACACCCCCACCCAACTTTTACTGGACGGACGACTTAAGGACGGTACAGTTAGTCCGATTAGAGCAGCTAGATGGACCCTTCTTTTGCAGGGACGGGACATCACTGTTAAAAGGACAAAGACCCACACTTTTTTAGCCGATAACCTACAGCACTCCGGAACCCCCCATGAATGTGAAATTATCTCTCCACACCACAACACAGGCCCCTTTATTGCTAAACCCCCCCCCCCCCCCCCCCCCCAGAAAGATAGGTAGTTCACCCCAGAGCCCTCAGCACACAGACACGTGCAAACCCATAAAGATATATGTGGATGGATCTTCCACAGTATTAGAAGGGACGCGCATAACAGGATGCGGTATTTACGTCGAGGACGCGCAGGGACGCGCCCTAGAAGAAATAGCAATAAAACTTCCAGGACACTTAGGCGCGCAGGCGGCAGAACTTGCGGCCATCGCATACATAGTGGAACACCCAGATTCCTTCCCCAGCCCAGCAGACATATACTCGGACAGCCTCTATGTCTGCAACAGCCTTACGGAATTCCTACCCCTGTGGAAAGCAAGAGGATTTGTTTCCGCAGACGGAAAACCCCTCCCTTCGGCACCATTACTCCGTCACATTTTAGAGCGAGCACAGAACAGGACTTTTGGGATAGTCAAAGTTCGAAGTCACCATCGTTCCTCCCCCCCCTGGAAATGTAAAAGCCGACGCACTGGCTAAAGCAGGTTCCAGGCACGGATATTTTTGGACACCCCCCCGAAAGCGCACCAGTGAATGCAGTTCAGGTCTCGCAGACTAATAGCGAGGATTTAGTGCAGGCCCAGAAGCAGGACAGCAATCTCAGAGAGATTTTAAAAGGAAACTATCCAGCACCCTACGATAGATTTAAAAATGCTCTGATCATACATGACGGTGTGGTGTTAAAAGACACCATTTATGTGGTTCCTGAACAGGACAGGAATCAGCTCTTTGTTTGTTCCATGACAGTCATGGACATCAGGGAATCGAACCCACTACAGCCCACCTCAGGCAGCTCTGTTGGTGGCCGAGTTTAAAGGACGATGTAACTCACTACGTTGAGAATTGCCTTATCTGTGCCCAGAACAACCCGGACAGGTACGCAAAAAAGGCTCAGCTTAGTCACACCCGACCCGTTAATGGCCCCTGGACTAACCTCCAGATTGATTATATAGGACCATTACCCCCTTGCAGGAATGGTTATAAATATGTACTCGTGGTGATAGACACGTTTACAAAATGGGTGGAAGCATTCCCATCCAGAACGAACACGGCAAAGACCACAGCCAAGATTTTAACCCACCACATCTTTACGAGATGGGGACTCCCCCGCAGCATTGACTCCGACCAAGGTTCCCATTTTACGGGACGTGTCATGAAGAACGTCCTCACGATATTTGGCATTACCCCAAATTTCCACATTGCATACCACCCCCAGTCAAGTGGTATCGTGGAGCGCATGAATCGGACCCTAAAATCCACCCTCAGAAAAATGGTCCAGCAAAACAGCCCCACCTGGGATTCAGTCCTCCCTTTTGCGCTGATGTTTCTGCGAAATACGGTTTCCACATCCACAGATTACACCCCACACACCCTCATGACCGGACGCCCCATGAAAGGCACAGAATTTTAAATCAGATTAGACTTGACCAGCCCCGAAGTGACGGCCCTCACACACGAGAAAGCAGTAGAACAACTGGTAGAGAATGTTAAAACGGCTCAGGTAGCAGCCGCAGTGAAATTGGGCACAAGAATGAAACAGAGCAAGGACTGTTTCGAGAAGACAGTGCATGCGACTGAGTTCAGTGTAGGACAACAAGTCATGCTCTCCGTATACAACCCAAAGATTGGAGATAGGTGGGTAACTGTAAGAGGGACTGGGAAAAAACAGTCAGTGCAGGGATCCCCTGCGGTCGTTCCCCTGAGAAACAAGTATACCGCTTTGGATACTTGTGGGGGGGACGACTTACCAGGGGTAAGCCATGGGGTACGGGCCTCTGGCACGGAGTCTGTCCCTGTTGCTCAGAAGGGAAGGGGGGAGAGGAGCAGAGCACTAGTAATTGGGGACTCTATAGTCAGGGGCACAGATAGGAGATTTTGTGGGAGCGTGAGAGACTCACGTTTGGTATGTTGCCTCCCAGGTGCAAGGGTACGTGATGTCTCGGATCGTGTTTTCCGGGTCCTTAGGGGGAGGGGGAGCAGCCCCAAGTCGTGGTCCACATTGGCACCAACGACATAGGTAGGAAAGGGGACAAGGATGTCAGGCAGGCTTTCAGGGAGCTAGGATGGAAGCTCAGAACTAGAACAAACAGAGTTGTTATCTCTGGGTTGTTGCCCGTGCCACGTGATAGTGAGATGAGGAATAGGGAGAGAGAGCATTTAAACACGTGGCTACAGGGATGGTGCAGGCGGGAGGGTTTCAGATTTTTGGATAACTGGGGCTCTTTCTGGGGAAGGTGGGATCTCTACAGACAGGATGGTCTACATCTGAACCTGAGGGGCACAAATATCCTGGGGGGGAGATTTGTTAGTGCTCTTTGGGGGGGTTTAAACTAATGCAGCAGGGGCATGGGAACCTGGATTGTAGTTTTAGGGTAAGGGAGAATGAGAGTATAGAGGTCAGGAGCACAGATTTGACGTCGCAGGAGGGGGCCAGCGTTCAGGTAGGTGGTTTGAAGTGTGTCCACTTCAATGCCAGGAGTATACGAAACAAGGTAGGGGAACTGGCAGCGTGGGTTGGTACCTGGGACTTCGATGTTGTGGCCATTTCGGAGACATGGATAGAGCAGGGACAGGAATGGATGTTGCAGGTTCCGGGGTTTAGGTGTTTTAGTAAGCTCAGAGAAGGAGGCAAAAGAGGGGGAGGTGTGGCGCTGCTAGTCAAGAGCAGTATTACGGTGGCGGAGAGGATGCTAGATGGGGACTCTTCTTCCGAGGTAGTATTGGCTGAAGTTAGAAACAGGAAAGGAGAGGTCACCCTGTTGGGAGTTTTTTATAGGCCTCCTAATAGTTCTAGGGATGTAGAGGAAAGGATGGCGAAGATGATTCTGGATATGAGCGAAAGTAACAGGGTAGTTATTATGGGAGACTTTAACTTTCCAAATATTGACTGGAAAATATATAGTTCGAGTACAATAGATGGGTCGTTTTTTGTACAGTGTGTGCAGGAGGGTTTCCTGAAACAATATGTTGACAGGCCAACAAGAGGCGAGGCCACGTTGGATTTGGTTTTGGGTAATGAACCAGGCCAGGTGTTGGATTTGGAGGTAGGAGAGCACTTTGGGGACAGTGACCACAATTCGGTGACGTTTACGTTAATGATGGAAAGGGATAAGTATACACCGCAGGGCAAGAGTTATAGCTGGGGGAAGGGCAATTATGATGCCATTAGACGTGACTTGGGGGGGATAAGGTGGAGAAGTAGGCTGCAAGTGTTGGGCACACTGGATAAGTGGGGCTTGTTCAAGGATCAGCTACTGCGTGTTCTTGATAAGTATGTACCGGTCAGACAGGGAGGAAGGCGTCGAGCGAGGGAACCGTGGTTTACCAAGGAAGTGGAATCTCTTGTTAAGAGGAAGAAGAAGGCCTATGTGAAGATGAAGTGTGAAGTTTCGGTTGGGGCGATGGATAGTTACAAGGTAGCGAGGAAGGATCTAAAGAGAGAGCTAAGACGAGCAAGGAGGGGACATGAGAAGTATTTGGCAGGAAGGATCAAGGAAAACCCAAAAGCTTTCTATAGGTATGTCAGGAATAAGCGAATGACTAGGGAAAGAGTAGGACCAGTCAAGGACAGGGATGGGAAATTGTGTGTGGAGTCTGAAGAGATAGGCGAGATACTAAATGAATATTTTTCGTCAGTATTCACTCAGGAAAAAGATAATGTTGTGGAGGAGAATGCTGAGCCCCAGGCTAATAGAATAGATGGCATTGAGGTACGTAGGGAAGAGGTGTTGGCAATTCTGGACAGGCTGAAAATAGATAAGTCCCCGGGACCTGATGGGATTTATCCTAGGATTCTATGGGAGGCCAGGGAAGAGATTGCTGGACCTTTGGCTTTGATTTTTATGTCATCATTGGCTACAGGAATAGTGCCAGAGGACTGGAGGACAGCAAATGTGGTCCCTTTGTTCAAAAAGGGGAGCAGAGACAACCCCGGCAACTATAGACCGGTGAGCCTCACGTCTGTAGTGGGTAAAGTCTTGGAGGGGATTATAAGGGACAAGATTTATAATCATCTAGATAGGAATAATATGATCAGGGATAGTCAGCATGGCTTTGTGAAGGGTAGGTCATGCCTCACAAACCTTATCGAGTTCTTTGAGAAGGTGACTGAACAGGTAGACGAGGGTAGAGCAGTTGATGTGGTGTATATGGATTTCAGCAAAGCGTTTGATAAGGTTCCCCACGGTAGGCTATTGCAAAAAATACGGAGGCTGGGGATTGAGGGTGATTTAGAGATGTGGATCAGAAATTGGCTAGCTGAAAGAAGACAGAGGGTGGTGGTTGATGGGAAATGTTCAGAATGGAGTACAGTCACAAGTGGAGTACCACAAGGATCTGTTCTGGGGCCGTTGCTGTTTGTCATTTTTATCAATGACCTAGAGGAAGGCGCAGAAGGGTGGGTGAGTAAATTTGCAGACGATACTAAAGTCGGTGGTGTTGTCGATAGTGTGGAAGGATGTAGCAGGTTACAGAGGGATATAGATAAGCTGCAGAGCTGGGCTGAGAGGTGGCAAATGGAGTTTAATGTAGAGAAGTGTGAGGTGATTCACTTTGGAAGGAATAACAGGAATGCGGAATATTTGGCTAATGGTAAAGTTCTTGAAAGTGTGGCTGAGCAGAGGGATCTAGGTGTCCATGTACATAGATCCCTGAAAGTTGCCACCCAGGTTGATAGGGTTGTGAAGAAGGCCTATGGAGTGTTGGCCTTTATTGGTAGAGGGATTGAGTTCCGGAGTCGGGAGGTCATGTTGCAGCTGTACAGAACTCTGGTCCGGCCGCATTTGGAGTATTGCGTACAGTTCTGGTCACCGCATTATAGGAAGGACGTGGAGGCTTTGGAGCGGGTGCAGAGGAGATTTACCAGGATGTTGCCTGGTATGGAGGGAAAATCTATGAGGAAAGGCTGACGGACTTGAGGTTGTTTTCGTTGGAGAGAAGAAGGTTAAGAGGAGACTTAATAGAGGCATACAAAATGATCAGGGGGTTGGATAGGGTGGACAGTGAGAGCCTTCTCCCGCGGATGGATATGGCTGGCATGAGGGGACATAACTTTAAACTGAGGGTAATAGATATAGGACAGAGGTCAGAGGTAGGTTCTTTACGCAAAGAGTAGTGAGCGGTGGAATGCCCCACCTGCTACAGTAGTGAACTCGCCAACATTGAGGGCATTTAAAAGTTTATTGGATAAACATATGGATGATAATGGCATAGTGTAGGTTGGATGGCTTTTGTTTCGGTGCAACATCGTGGGCCGAAGGGCCTGTACTGCGCTGTATCGTTCTATGTTCTATGTACAACCCCAGCACGTTCCTGTCACCAAAGTAGTCAGGTCCGTACTCCATTGCGAACAAAGTAAGTCCTTCCGTCTACCAAATAAAGTATCCCAATGGAAAAACCGCGTGGTTCCATATCAACCAGATGAAGGCATATGGAACAGTCTAACCACGCACACCACGTCACGCTCAACGCAGCATACCAAGCCCCGCCCACAGCCAACGTAACCCTACCCTCCCCCAACACGTCCAGCCCAGCCACGGACTCAACCTCGACTCCACCCCCAAAATATACACTCCGCTCCGAACGCCCACAGACAGCAGCAGCGACAGTGACTCGGACAATAGCCAAAGGACACCGCCCTACTATCCCCATGCAACAGGGCCCACACCCTGCGAATCTGACCACGATTCGAGTGATCCCTTCATGATCACTTTCCTAAACAAACCCCACCACCGACCTACAATGACGACCCCGATTCCGTCCCCACAGAACTAGACACCACCCTTTGGGACCAAAATACTTTGTACAGACTCGTCCGAAACGACGAGAGCGATCCAAAATCACACCAAGCAGCCCTATCAGCCCTGATACACTCGAGAGTTTGGCATCCGGGAGAAGATGACGACTTTGAGTCTGACTCCCAAAACGAGAACCCCTTTGCGACCCTGTTCGCAACCGATAACTGAGGTGTCCAGATGATGTTTTAAAAGGAACCGCTTGGGAGAAAACGGTGTCCTTTCTGATGGAACCTGACGCATATTTGATGTTGTTTGTAGTTGTACTGTTAAATGTTGTATGTTAGACCGGAAAGAAAATGTCCACGGCCCCACGACACCACCCTTCTGACGCCCCCTGGCAGTCAGGAGAAACTAGTTTGGCCAGACGCTAGTTCAGCAGAACTAGTTTGTCCGCAGAGACTTGTTAATGTCCCAGACGCCAGTTCAGAGAAACTCGTCTGTCGACTGAAACACAGACCAATGTTCATAACTACCCTTCTGGTTCGAAGGAAGAACCAATACGGCAGCCCCCCACGATGACTACATTTCTTGCCCGTTCTTGTCGGTTGCTCAGGCAGTGGAGAAACGGCTTGGGACCCGCCCTGCCTGGGAACCCCCCCCTCTCTGGTCAGCTACGCTCGGGTAGAGCACACACGGCATTGGTCGCCGTCCTACCCGGGGACTCCATCCAAATCTTACCCGTCGACTCCATCCAAATCTAACCCGTCGACTCCATCCAAATCTTACCCGTTGCGGCCCAAACGCACCTCACTTCGGCAATTTTTGTTCAAAAAGTTTTGTTTTGTTTTCAGGTAACCCTTAGGTTGCCGACCCTCTGCTATTTACATCCTCAAACATTTGAATGGTAAACCACACAGTCTGCGAGACGGCTCGCACTGGTTCAGTATTTGTAAGTGTGTCTTGTCCTGAAATTCGGATTTTGGAAAAAATGAGGGAGTCACACACAGTGACCAATTATAAAGGGAGTAATTGGCACTAAAGGACAGACAGGCTATCATACGAGATATTAAACCAAGATAGTAACAGACACTATGCTTGATCCCACAGAACTCCAGAACCGGAGAAGAGAAGTGAAAGAAGAAGAACCATGAGGACATCCTCCGCGTCGCTCATCGCCCTAATGGACATATGGTTGCGCACGAACGCGAACCCCCTAACCTCAACTCCCCCAGCCGTTAATGATTCACTTCCCCATAGTACCCAGAGCCCAGTCACAAGCGACACCACAACGTCTTGGTGTGACAGGTTTATAACCTGGTATTCCCTGTCCTACTTGATAGCCAAGCCAGACTCCTCGGCGCCAGCAGGAGCTAACACAAAAGAGGTTAATGGACACCTCAAGACCGCCCATCGATCAGGGAACCGCTCCAGTATTGGAGAAATTGAACCAAGCGATTGTAACAAAGTCAATCACTTGGAACCAGGTACAGGGTCCGCCCCGAAAGGCGGGAAGCCCCTGGCGACTAAAATGTTAAGCCCCCAAGTTCAAATCGTTCTTCTTGACCGGGTCACTCAGCAACGCGAACCAACCCTTGACAGTGACCGGCCCAGCTTCCGCCAAGAGCCAGTAAGTTTTAAGTCAACGCTCGCTACAAGACAGGCGCTCCTAGCTACCAGTCCGTACCAACTTTTGAATCCCGCAGACTCAGAACCTGAACGAAAGACCATTTGTTCCCCTGACCTGGTGGGCCAGACCGAAGTTAAGTATAGGTCTGTTAGTTGTAGAAGTAGCTTAGAAGTAGAATTTATGCATGAGTAGCGATTACAGTGTATAATAAATGTGCTTTGATTTGAATCTTACTAATTGGTGTATTGAGTTATTGATCATTACTTGAACTTGAACCTCGTGGCGGTATCATAAAGATACCTGGCGACGTGAGAGCAAAGGTAATAAAACAGAGCAATTGAACCAACCAAAAGTTAGCAACACCGCATTCACCCTTACCAATTTTTTTTACAGATGCACCGTAGAAATGATCCTATCCGGCTGCATCACTGCCTGGTGGGTAGCACGATAGCACAGTGGTTAGCACTATTGCTTCACAATGATAGAGACCCGGTTTCGATTCCCGGCTTGGGTCACTGTCTGTGCGGAGTCTGCACTTTCTCCCCGTGTCTGCTGTGGGTTTCCTCCGGGTGCTCCGGTTTCCTCCCACAAGTCCCGAAAGATGTGCTTGACAAGTGAATTGGGCATTCTGAATTCTCCCTCAGTGTCCCCGAACAGGTGTCGGAATGTGGCGACTCGAGGATTTTCAAGTAACTTCATTGCGATGTTAACGTAGCTTACTTTGACAACAATAAAGATTATTATGATGTTTGGCAATTGCTCGGTCCAAGACCATAAGAAACAGAGTCGTGAACACAGCCCAGTCCATCACGCTAATTATACTCCGTATGCTTCACCCGATGTCCTGTGTTTATGGATTTACATTGTGTATTTCTGTATGTTCGATGTTTTTTCAAGTATGGAACAATCTGTCTGGACTGTACACAGAACAATACTTTTCACTGTACCTCGCTACACGTGACAATAAATCAAATCAAATTGGGTCAGCCGCGATCTTACCGAATGGGGGAGTGTGAGTGGACTCAGCATCCCCCCCCCCCCCCCGCCCCCCGGCCGGTGTCGGTGGAGGTGGTGACGGGCCGACAGTCCTCCCATCGCCGCGGTGACCGCCACCCGTCAAGGGGCACCTCACCGGCTGTGAGCGGGTGCGGCAGCGGTGCCAAGGGCACCGTGCCAATGTGGGAACAGCTCACCGTGTTTGGGTGGGGGGGGTGGGAGGGGGGTGTGGGGGGGTGAGTGAGTGAGGTGGGGAGTGAGTGAGGTGGGGTGAGTGAGTGAGTGGTGAGTGAGTGAGGTGGGGGGTGTGAGTGAGTGGGTGGGGGGAGGAGGGGTGAGTGAGGTGGGGGGTGGAGTGAGGTGGGGGGGGGTGAGTGAGTGGGGGGGTGAGTGAGGTGGTGGGGGGTGAGTGAGGGGGGAGTGAGGGGGGTGAGTGAGGGGTGAGTGAGGGGTGTGAGGAGGGGGGGTGAGTGAGGGGGGGGTGAGTGAGGGGGGTGATGAGGGGGTGAGTGAGGTGAGGTGAGGGGGGGAGTGAGGGTGAGTGGGGGGTGAGTGAGGGTGAGTGAGGGGGGGTGAGGGTGAGTGAGGGGGTGAGGAGGGGGGGGTGAGTGGAGGGGGTGTGAGTGAGGGGGGGGTGATGAGGGGGGGTGGTGAGGAGGGGGTGAGTGAGGGGGGGGTGTGAGTGAGGGGGGGGTGAGTGGGGGTGGGTGGTGAGGGGGGGGTGAGTGAGGGGGGGGGTGAGTGAGGGGGGGTGAGTGAGAGGGGGGTGAGTGAGGGGGGGGTGAGTGAGGGGAGGGGTGAGTGAGGGGTGGGGTGTGTGAGGGAGGGGGTGGTGTGTGAGGGGGGGGTGAGTGAGGGGGGGGGTGAGTGAGGGAGGGGGTGGTGTGTGGGGGAGGGGGGGGTGGTGAGGGGGGGGTGAGGTGAGGTGGTGGGTGGGGGGTGAGTGTGGGGAGGGGGGGTGAGTGGGGGGTGTGGGGAGGGGGGGTGTGAGTGGGTGTGGGGGTGTGTGTGGGGGGGTGGTGAGTGTGGGGTGGGGGGGTGTGTGTGGGGTGGGGGGGTGGTGTGGGTGTGGGGGGGGTGTGTGTGGGGTGGGGTGGGGGTGTGGTGAGGGGGGGGGGTGTGGTGTGGGGGTGGGGTGGGTGGGGTGGGGGGGTGTGGGTGGTGGTGGGGGGTGTGGTGTGGTGGGGGGGGTGTGTGTGGGTGGGGGGGTGTGTGGGGGGGGGGTGTGTGTGGGTGTGGGGGGGTGTGTGGTGGGTGGGGTGGGGGTGGTGTGGGGGTGGGGGGGGGTGTGTGTGGGGGGGGGGGTGGTGGGGTGTGGGGGTGGGGGGTGTGTGTGGGGTGGGGGGGGTGTGTGGTGGGGTGGGGGGGGTGTGGGTGGGGGTGGGGTGGGGGTGTGGTGGGGTGGTGGGGGTGGTGGGGGGGGGGGTGGTGGGTGTGGGGTGGGGTGTGGTGTGGGGTGGGGGGGGTGGTGGGGTGTGGGGGGTGGGTGGGGGGTGTGGGTGTGGGGTGGTGGGGTGTGGTGGGGTGTGGGTGGGGGGTGGTGGGGTGGGGGGTGGTGGTGTGGTGAGGGTGTGGGTGGGTGTGGGGGTGGTGGGGGTGGTGGGGTTGTGGTGGGTGGTGGGGTGGGTGGGGGTGTGGGTGTGGGGTGTGGGGTGGGTGTGTGTGGGGTGGGGTGGGTGTGGTGGTGGTGGGGGGTGTGGGTGTGGGTGGGGGGTGGGGTGAGGGGGTGTGGGGGGTGTGGGGTGGTGGGGGTGGGGGGGTGGGGGTGTGGGTGGTGGTGGGGGGTGTGGGGTGTGGGTGTGGGGGGTGTGGTGTGGTGGGGGGTGGTGGGGGTGTGTGGGGGTGGGGGGGGTGGGTGTGTGGGGTGGGGTGGTGGTGGGGTGTGGGTGGTGGTGGGGGTGTGGGTGTGGGGTGGGGGTGTGGGTGTGGGGGTGGGGGGTGTGGGTGGGGGTGGGGGGTGGGTGTGTGGTGGTGGGGTGGGTGTGTGGGGGTGGGGGGGTGTGGTGGGGGTGGGGGTGGGGTGTGGGGTGGGGTGTGGGGGTGGGGTGGGGTGTGTGGGGGTGTGGGGTGGGTGGGGGGTGGGGGTGGTGTGGGTGGGGGTGGTGGGGTGGGTGGGTGGTGGGGTGGGGGGGTTGT